>NC_056745.1:1249664025-1249930867 GCF_019279795.1 Protopterus annectens
GTCCTTTTCATTCTTCCTCACTGATGGGTTAGAGTCCATAGCTACAAAACTCTTAGTTGGTCTTTATGGAAGGACATGCCAGAGCACTGTTGAACCACAGGAAGCTCTGTTTCTAGAGATAATGTTCAATATGTAATGCATAACAAAGGTACAGATTTTTGACCAAGTGGCTGTTGCACAAATTTCATCAGCTAAAGTTCTGGCAGAAAAGGCAGCTGAAGCTGACATGGACCCTAGAATGGATTATAAGTGAAGGAGACAACTCTAAACCATTCTGAGAGTAAATCAGTGAAATGCAATCTGTAATCCATTTAGCCAAGGTAATTTTTGGGACTGCTTGACCTATGTGATTAGAACAAAACGGTGCAAAAAGCTGGTCAGATTTCCTATGCAGTTTCTTTCTGTGAAGTTAAAAACATAATTGCCTATGAGCAGCCAGAAGGTGTAACATATAGTCCCCCTTATTTGAAAAACTGGGAAAAAAATACTGGGAGTTGAATGGACTTGTTAATATTAGACTCAGTGGCTACCCTGGGCATAAATGAAAGGTTGGTCCATAAGGACACTCCCTCGTTATGGAAGATGATATAAGGAGGTATCACTGATAAGGCATGTAACTTAGAGATTCTTTTTGCTGATGCAATAGCTACCAACAGGATACTTTTCCATGATAGATATTTTCAATCACAGCTGTTCGTTGATTCAAAAGTTTTCCGAGTCAATCCTTGGAGAGCTATTGTGAAATTCCAAAGAGGAGATGGATCCTTTATGGGAGGTCTGAGAAGGAAAATTCTTTTTATGAAGGCTTTATATAATCTACAAGTAGACAAGGATAGAAATTGATTTCCCACATACAAATTAGATATTGCCACTTACTGTAGTTTAATGGTAGAAAAGCTAGCTCTTTCTTTGAAGAGATGACTGAGAAAAATAAGAATATCCAGAATAGGGGCTGACAAGGGATCCATGTTCTCTTTGGAAGCCGATATAGAAAATCTTTTCCACTTACTTTTGTATGCCTTTTTGGTGGAAAAGTTCTGGGGAGCCAAAATAATGTTGTGGAGTAGGGAGGCAAGCCTGGACTGTTTTACAATCACTGGAATTGGAGAAACCATGTGGTCAGTTTGAGGGCGTGGAGATTTGGATGTTGAAGTTCTGACGGGTGAGATAAGAGATCCTGAATGGTCTCCAGAATTCATGGATATTACAGGTGAGACCACAGAATAGGGAACCACACCTAATGAGGCCAGTAGGGGTCAATGAGGATGACTGAGCTGTTCAGCATGCTTGCTTTCTGTAAAGACTTCGGGATCTAAGGAAGAGGAGGATAATCATAGAGTAGTACCGGATGCCAATCATGGACTAGAGCATCCTTCAGTAACACCCATAGTGGGATCAGCGTGAAATACTCACTGCACTTGTTGTTGAGAGGAGAGGCAAAAAGAATGCAGCAAGGCTGGCCCCAACAGCTAAACATTTTGTTTGCTACTGGCTGGCTGAGGGATTATGTAAGAAATCGGAATGGGCCTGCTAAGTCTGTCCACCAATATGTCAGTTTTCCATGGTGTATGTGTTTCAAACAGAAAACAGGTTGAAGAGATCATCAACTCCCAGACCCTCATGGCCTCTCTACACAATAGGTACAAACAAGTTCCTCCATGTTTGTTGATGTACCAGACCACTGGCATGTCTGCATGGATAGCAATCGACCCCAGAGGAAGAATGCCCTGAATGGTTTGCAACAATAGGAGGACTGCTCGCATCTTTAGGTCATTAACATGCAACTAGGTCTCTGAGGGGGACCACATGGCTTGGATCTTCTTTCCTTTGTAATGCCCCCCCCATCCCAACTAGGAAGCCACTGTCACTGTGGATATCAGATGGTGGGGGGGGGGGATGGCCTGCTCAAGCACAGGTCTTCTGACTGAATCTAGCATCTGATATTATGTTTATAGATTGAAGTGAGCTTTATGGGCACAGCTAGTAACTGGTAAAGGACTGACCACTGTATTGTCAAGGTCCACTGGAGTACTCACATCAAGAACCTAGCTAGAGGAACTAGAATAATGGCTTCTGACAAGACCCTACAGCTTTTAAAACCAACTTCTCTGGAAGAGAAGGATGGGATAGTAGGTCCCGTACTTGGTTTCATAATAATGTGAGTCAGGAAATAGGAAGAGAAGCCACTAAGTGCAAGGTGACCAATTACGTTTTTATAAACTCCAGTTTCTGCACCAGAGTCAGTCTGGATTTTGTGAGACTTATAGTTATTCTCAAGGAGTGTGAGGACTGAAGTAAATAATCTCTGGTCTGAATCAGTTGATCCCTGATTCAGGCAGTAAGGAGCCAATCATCTAGATATGGAAACACTTGGAATCCTTTGAGTCTCAGGTGAGCTGTGACAACTGCCATGTATTTAGTGAACAACTCAGAGGATGTGGTGAGTCCAAAAAGCAGCACTCTGAATTGATAGTGATTGGCTCCCAGCTGGAAGTGCAGAAATCTGGAGCACCTGTCTATTTTGATGTGATAGTACACATCTTGAAGATCTATGGAGTACATCCAATCATGCTTGCACAGAAGAGGCAGAATGGACTGGAACATAACCATTCAGAACTAGGACTTCTTTACATAGTGGTTCAGATTGTTTAGATCCATGATTTGTCTTAGGTCCCCTGTTTTCTTTGGCATCAAAAAGAAGCGGGAGTAAGTTCCAAATCCTACCTGTTCTGTTGGGACCTTTTGGGTGACTCTTTTTTTGAAGCAGCCATTGTACCTCTTGAGCTGCAAACTCCCTCTGAATGGGTAGAATGTCAGGGAGTTTCCTCTTTGGTCCTGGTGAAAGAAGAGAAGAGGGAACATAACAGCTTGGAGATATTATGCTTAACACCCAGTCATTGTTTGTAATGCTTGCCCAGGGGTCTAGGTGCAAGGAAAGGCAACCCCTGACTGCCACTAGAGATGTACAGTCAGGCAGCACTTCAGGAGCACTGACAGGACTTGTTGGGAAAGATATCCCTAACATCCTGACTCTGCAGACCCCCTCTGCCCCTGGGGAAACGTCTGCCACTGAAATCTCTTCCTCTGCCTCTGTAAGAGGTATCTCCCCACAAGTCTTGGAAAGGTCCCAGAGCTCTATGGAACCACATCTTCTTACTGCCTTGCTGATTCCTGGAGAATATATGCAGACAGGTAGAAAAATTGATTCCAACAGCAGACAAGATCTTTTCTTACTGCTCTCTGCAGGTAAGCTTTTCTTTTACTGATGGTCCGAACAAGGTAGAGCCATCAAAGGGGGCATTAACAAAAAATGTCTTAAAGGGTTTCGCAAAATTGTAGAGCCTCATCCAGGCTGTGCCTGAGCCGGCTGCTCAAGAGGTGCCTTCTGCTGTATGGGAAATAAGCCTCACTGATGAATTAGCAACAGACGATAGAGTGGCCATTTGGGGAGAAACTTTATTAAAGTCTTCCGCCGACATAGTCTCTGTGAAAGACTTTGATAACTCTTTGATCAAATCTCTCTGCAAATGGGTGAAATGTGCTAGTAAATTTAACAACCTCGGTGCAAAGGTAGATAAGGCATAGATGTGCTTCCAGAATCTGTCCATCACCCTGGACTCCCTGTTCGGTGGATGGACAGTGGAGCTTTCTTGTGCTAGCTTCCTGTTTTTTTTTTTTTTGCTAAATAATTTTTATTTTTTTTTGTTTGTAGACAAATTATGATACAGTAAATTTAAATTACAATTCAAAATAAAAGAAAATAGTTAATAACTATAACAATATGTACAATATTTACAGGTGGTCCAATGAAAAGGATTAACCAATAAAGTTATAAAGAGGAATAATCCCATAGAACTAGTATAATCTTTACTGGCATATATTCACATAAGTCCATCTTAGTTTATGACATTTCAATTTCATGTAGAAGAAATTCTATCCTTTTGTAATGTGTCTATAAGTATTAAGATTTTATTCCAAGGATTTTCTGTCCAACGTCTGGGAAAAATTCTTTCTTCTTTGACTTTTATTTCTTTTTGTGCAGATTCCTTTAATAGAGATATGAAGTCTTCATAACTTGGAGAGACAGTGGATTTCTATTTTCTTGTTATACATTTTCTGGCTACAGCCAGAATAGACCATAAAAGATACTGATCACTTTTACTCATAGTTACTGAGTCATCTACATTCAAAAAAATTAAAGATTTTGTTAGAACACATTTATCATTATAAATGGCTTGAAGAAATCTATTAATATCTTCCCAGAATTTTTTAATGCAATCATAAAATATATGTATCCAATCTGCCTCGCAGTTTAAAGTACATCTCCAGCATGTGGGCTTTTTGGTAGGGTCAAATTTGGCTATTTTATATGGTGTATAAAAGGCTCTATGTAAAAATTTCCATGTGAAGATTTTCCATATCTGAAAGTTTGATGTTAGCTTAACTGACAACAAAAGGTCATTCATACCTTCAGATGATAGATTTATTGTCAAGCCCTTTGTTAAAATGTTCACAACATTTTGACCTATTTTGGTTTTATACACTATTAAAATTTTGTATAATTTAGATATAGAAATTAGCTTATTATGATTTCCATAAATCAATTCTTGCATATATTTTATGAATTTGGGTATAGTATTAAAGTTTGAATCATTAATAATTCTACATAAATCACTTGCATATTGTAGTATTTTTTGAAGTTCTGTTCTGTCTATTTCAAATATACTAAACTCATTTATTACTTGTTGGGTGGTTAACGTACTGTGATTATTTAAGCATTGAAACCAGTAAATAAAGTTTTTGGATTCCCAATTAATGAGTATTTTTTCTTGGATCTTTTCTTTAAAATTCTTTGATGTTTTAAATGGTATTAAGAGTTCAAACCATAATTTTATGTCTGGATTTGTAATTATAAATTTTCTAAATAGATTATAAATATTATTCAAATATGATAAATTAGTGGGCTTTGTTGTTTTATTTTGTCAGCTATTACATAGTACATGCTAAAATATGTTATTATAATTCTCCAAATCCATATTTTTTAATATTTTGTTTTCATTTAAGAAGAAAGTTAAATGTAAAATTTTCCATGCGGATGAATAATTTGGATTTACCCAATTTAGTATAAGTTTAATGATGGAAGCTTTAATATACGTTTCTATGTCTGGAAATTTAATTCCTCCCAAGTCCCAGGGTCTAATATGATGTGAGAAAGCAATTCTATTCTTTTTTGAATACCAAAGAAAATCCATTAAAAGTTTCTGTATTGTCTTTATAATGTTTTTTATCTGGTAAAATAGGGATTGCTAATGCTATATAGTTTATTTGTGGTAGTAATATTTATTAACTGTAACCTATCTTCCAAGTTTAACATTAATTTATTCCAGCTATTAACTTGTTTTTGAATTAAATTTTGGATTTTATTATAATTTAAGGTCATGGTAGTATCTATGTTCTCAGATATAAGAATTCCTAGATATTCTAGTGAAGAAACCTTTTCTCCAATTGTTTGATATTTTTTCAGATATAAGTCATCTATTTTATTTAGAAGTATATGTTTTGATTTGGATTTATTGAAACAAAGACCTGAAATGGAAAAAAAATCTTCTACTTGTTTCTCTAATTCTTGCATGGACTCTTCATTCGGTCTTAAAGTCAGCAATATATCGTCAGCAAATAACATGATTTTAGAATTAAATTTATTGTAAAAGTTAATTCCTTCTATTTTTAAATCACTTCGTATTGCAGACGCAAATAATTCTATCGCCAGGGCAAACAATATGGGAGACATAGGGCAACCTTGCTTAGAGCCTTTAGTTATTTTGAAAGCTTCCGAGGTAAATGGGCCTAATTTTACATAAGCCAGGTTATCTTTATATATATTCTTTATTAAATTTATAAAGTTTAATGGGAATTCAAAAAGTTCCAAAATTTTAAATAGATACTTCCAGTTTACCGAATCAAATGCTTTCTCTATATCTAATGTGATTATAAGAGCTTCTGAATTGTCTCTGTTCAAAGCTTCTATAATGGTTAAAATTCTCTGAATATTGTCATATGTGTGTCTTCCAAATATAAAGCCTGTTTGGTCTTCATTTATGACTTTAGTCAGGGATTTCTTAATTCTATTTACTAAGATAGACATAAAGATTTTATAATCATTATTAAGCAGAAAGATAGGTCTATATGAGCTACATTGGGATGGATCGCTTTTATCTTTTTTTATAGGGGTAACTAGTGAATATTTCCAGGATGGTGGAGTAATCATTTGAGTTTGAATATCATTTAGCATGTTATGAAGTAGAGAAATTGCTGAATTTGGAAGAATTTTATATAATTCCATTATTATTCCATCCATTCCTGGTGATTTGTTGTTTTTACTTACTTTAATTATATCTTTTATTTCTTTTATGGAGATATGCTTGTCCATTTCTACTTTTAATTGGTCAGGTAGTTTTTTTATTAAGGAACTATTAAATTTCAGATCTGAAAATGAAATATTATCATTATTTCCATAATGCTTAGCATAACAGAACTTAAAAGCTTCAAGAATATCATTCACATCAGATACCTTTTTTTCCCTTTTCCTTCATGTATTATATTTATGATGTTATTTTCTAAGTTCTGCTTTTTAATTCTCATTGCTAGATTATGTAAGTGTTTTGGAGAAGTTGAAATTGAAGCAAGTTTTAGTTTTTCCAAAGCTAGATTTGTTTTATGAGTGCGGAATTCATTGTATTTTTTATTTAAATCTATAATTTCTTTTTTTTTTTTTCTGAGAATCTATTACATCATAAGAACTTGTATTTATTTCTGTTATTCGTTTTTGTATGTTGTGTAATTCAGATTCCCATTCCTTTGTTTTATTTTTAAACTATCCTATAATCTTGCCATATAAAAAAGCCTTACGTGTATCCCAAGTTATTATATTATTTGTATCGTTAATAGGATTTGTTTCTAAGAAATATTTGATTTCTGAATCTAGCCAAGGTTTAAACTCTTTTAATTTAAGGATGTAAGCTGGTATTCTAGTTATAATGTTTAATCTTTTGAAATCAATTTGTACTTTAAGAATTAAGGCATTATGGTCTGAGAGGGGACATGGAATAATAGAAAATTTTGTTATCCTACTGTTTAAATCAGAGGAGACCAATATTTTATCTATTCTTGTTTTAGTATTAAAGCGATAATCGCTATGTGTATAACTTAATGAGTTAGAATCTTTAAATTAAACGTATCTATTAGATTTAAGCTTTCTAACCATCTCTTGAAATATTTACCTACGGGTGTGAGACGTAACTTTCTTTTATTAGTTGTTTCAGAGTTATCTAGAATACAATTGAAATCTCCCCCTATTATTATCATACTTTTATTTACTTTGTTAATTAATTCTATGTGTTTTTTAACCGTAGACAATCCTATTCCAGCAATCCAGTAAATATTTATTAAAGTCCAAATTCTATTTTGATATTTTATTATTACAATTGATATTAACCCTTCTTTATCTTCATGTTTGTAAATGATCTGAGGAATAACTACACTTTTTTTCCATAAAATTATAACCCCTCTTGTTTTTTTTTTGTATAGGGAGTGAGAAAGAATTAGATAGTCACTAGGTTTCCATGTGAAATTATCATCCCTTTTAAAATGAGATTCTTGTATAAATATGATTTGTGCTTTTTGTAATTTCAAATATCTTAGAAAATTCGACCTTTTTATAGAATTATTTAAACCATTAATATTTATAGTTAATAAAATTGTGTCTGTCATTTTTATAAGTATTTATTTGTACTTTTGGATTGTTTGTTCTTGAAATTTTGTTTTACCTTGGAAATTAATGTGTTTTGAGTATTAGATTTATCCTTTCTTTTAGAAGTTATTTTGAAATGAATATATTTATTTCAATTTATGCTTAAAAAAAGTTTCAAATTGGACCACTGAAAAATGAAAAAGCTGAAAAGCATTGCGTTAACATATTTTGAATAAACAATTAATGATTTTACCATTCTAAATCCCAAACATGAAGTGTCTAGCACCTCAAATCTGTTTGGACTTAAAAGTTCAAACAGATTTACCCTCAATAATAATAGTTGCATTAATGAGGAAATGTTGCTTTAAATTGAGCTCCTCAAAAAAAACGAAAACTAAAACCAGAGAACAAGATGCAATTATTATGTAAATAACATGTATGCCTAGTCTGTGAAGTTTTGTTCATTACTAATTAGATTCTAAAATGAGATATTATTTCAAATTACAAACAATTTTAAATAAGACATTTGTTAATTACTTTAACAATATATTAGATGTTCATTTTTCATTAATATTATGAAATTTTTGCAAATTACCAATTGTAGATAATATATTAGCAAATGTCAGATCATTAATGTTCATTAGTGATACTTAACATTGTTATTAATAATAAAAAGTAGAGTGAGTATGATAGATAGATACTGTTTAAAAGGGATTTTTTTATATATTTTTAGATCTATATAAGGTATTACATCAGCATAGTGGAGTTAACTGACATATAGCTAACCACTTATCAAAACCAATTAAAGTACTTACAGATATCAATATACTTTTACCAGACACTCACCCATTAAGACACAACAGTATTTAAATGATTCACTATCTTTCTTGTTATAATAGCGCTGTCTTCAAAGCAGTTCTAGCGCTATACTTGCATGAGATATTAGCTGAGATTGATAAAAAAAACATAACATTTTTAATAAAATACGAAAGAATATTTATGAAGCGTGAAAATAATTGAAGCAAACACTTCCTTTACTGTAATCAAAACAGCGGTGTTAAGGAAAGAACTTCTGCGATAGTGCGTGTTTACACGCCATCTTGTGATCAGTAACTTAAATTGCATCTAAACACGCTAGGATATATCGCATGCTTATGAATGTGAACGGTGAACAACTTTTCAGACAAAAAAAAAAACTGAAAAAGTCGAGCAGAAGGCTCATGAATACTGTCCACCCTCAGATGATACATTAATGTTGTAGATGCTACTCAAAATGTTCACGAGTAGTTCCATTTTATAATATTTTCATTAATATACTTTATATTAATTCAAATTAACAAATTGTAAATGTGCACCTCTAAGCTACATAAAAGCATTCACCAAGAACAACAATATTTATTCAGGCAATGATAGTGCACTATTCTAGTAACTAAATGCTTGTATAACGAAGAAACAGCAGTGTTAAAGAAGAAAAGTCTTCAATAGTGTGTATTTACACGCCATCTACTGGCCAGTAACTTAAATTACATCTATGTACAGTTAAATGTATCGTGTGCTATGTATGAAGCGGTGAACAACATTTTAGATAAGGAAACTAAAAATAACTGAGCAGAAGGCTCGTGGATTTTTTTTTTTTTTTTTTTTTTTACTTTTAAATAATACAGTAATATACTGAATACATCTAAAATGTTCATGAGTGATTCTATTGTATAACATATTTATCACAATACTCTACATCAAATTAAATCAATGAATTTTGAATGTGCAATTTTAAATAAATTATTATTTTGCACTATTCTAGTAACCAAATACTTGTATAGAAAAGAAACAGCAGTGTTAAAGAGGAAAACTCTGCAATAGTGTGTATTTACACACCATCTTCTGGCCAGTAACTTAAATTACATCTATGTACAGTTAAATATATCACGTGCTATGTATGAAGTGGTGAACAGCTTTTTAAATAAGGAAACTCAAAATAACTGAGCAGAAGGCTCGTGGATGCGTTTTTACTTTCAAATAATACAGTAATATACTGAATACATCTAAAATGTTCATGAGTGATTCTATTGTATAACATTTTTATCACAATACTCTACATCAAATTAAATCAATGAATTTTGAATGTGCACTTTTAAATAAATTATTATTTTGCACTATTCTAGTAACCAATTACTTGTATAGAAAAGAAACAGCAGTGTTAAAGAGGAAAACTCTGCAATAGTGTGTATTTACACGCCATCTTCTGGCCAGTAACTTAAATTACATCTATGTACAGTTAAATATATCACATGCTATGTATGAAGTGGTGAACAAATTTTTAAATAAGGAAACTCAAAATAACTGAGCAGAATGCTTGTGGATGTTTTTTTACTTTCAAATAATACAGTAATATACTGAATACATCTAAAATGTTCATGAGTGATTCTATTGTATAACATTTTTATCACAATACTCTACATCAAATTAAATCAATGAATTTTGAATGTGCAATTTTAAATAAATTATTATTTTGCACTATTCTAGTAACCAAATACTTGTATAGAAAAGAAACAGCAGTGTTAAAGAGGAAAACTCTGCAATAGTGTGTATTTACACACCATCTTCTGGCCAGTAACTCAAATTACATCTATGTACAGTTAAATATATCACATGCTATGTATGAAGTGGCGAACAACTTTTTAAATAAGGAAACTCAAAATAACTGAGCAGAAGGCTTGTGGATGTTTTTTTACTTTCAAATAATACAGTAGTATACTGAATACATCTAAAATGTTCACGATTGATTTTATTGTATAACATTTTTATCACAATACTCTACATCAAATTAAATCAATGAATTTTGAATGTGCACTTTTAAATAAATTATTATTTTGCACTATTCTAGTAACCAATTACTTGTATAGAAAAGAAACAGCAGTGTTAAAGAGGAAAACTCTGCAATAGTGTGTATTTACACACCATCTTCTGGCCAGTAACTTAAATTACATCTATGTACAGTTAAATATATCACATGCTATGTATGAAGTGGTGAACAACTTTTTAAATAAGGAAACTCAAAATAACTGAGCAGAATGCTTGTGGATGTTTTTTTACTTTCAAATAATACAGTAATATACTGAATACATCTAAAAATGTTCATGAGTGATTCTATTGTATAACATTTTTATCACAATACTCTACATCAAATTAAATCAATGAATTTTGAATGTGCACTTTTAAATAAATTATTATTTTGCACTATTCTAGTAACCAATTACTTGTATAGAAAAGAAACAGCAGTGTGAAAGACGAAAACTCTGCAATAGTGTGTATTTACATGCCATCTTCTGGCCAGTAACTTAAATTACATCTATGTACAGTTAAATATATCACATGCTATGTATGAAGTGGTGAACAACTTTTTTAAATAAGGAAACTCAAAATAACTGAGCAGAATGCTTGTGGATGTTTTTTTACTTTCAAATAATACAGTAATATACTGAATACATCTAAAAATGTTCATGAGTGATTCTATTGTATAACATTTTTATCATAATACTCTACATCAAATTAAATCAATGAATTTTGAATGTGCACTTTTAAATAACATAAATGTGATTACTAAAAATGATAATATTTATTCAGGCATTGAAAGTGCCTTAATTCATCAACTAAGTAGTTGTATAGAGAAAACCATTTAAAATGGCAGTTTATATTAAAGGCTTAGTGACAAAATAAAAAGAATGTCTAGTAAACTTCATTGGTTATTGTTTTCAAGTATTTAGAGAATAAATATATACTTCAGGGCTTTAGTAAGTTATTAATTAGTACTAAAATTTAAGTATTATATTAAACTAAACAACTAAGGAAGAAAAGAAAAAGAAAAAAACTGCTTTATACTAGTGTATTAAAGAGTTTAGTTTTAATATATTATAATCATACCTTAGTTGATACTTTGAGAGAAATAGTATCATCAGAGTTCTTTTTGTCAGTCTTTTGTTTCTTTTTTTCTCTTGCCTCCGACCAGATATTTTTCCTGGAGCCCCTTTTAAAGAAGATGAATTTAACCAGTCCATTTCTTCAGGTAGTGGAATTATGTTATTATTCTTTATGAAAGATGTGGCTTCCTCTATGCTGTTGAATGTTCTCATGTCATTGTTATATTGGATTCTTATTTTGGCTGGATAGGAGAGCTGTGCTTTGATTTTATGTTGTTTTAAAAGTTTTACTAATGGCCATGTTTTCTTCCTTATATCCAGAACTCTTGTTGAATAATCATTATCAAATCTTAATAATGACTGTTTATACATAACAGGACTTTTCCTCCATGCAGATCTCAGTATAAGTTCTTTGTCCATAAAAGAAATAAATTTAACTACTATGGATCTTGGAGCTGGTTTAGAAGAAATAGAAAGTGTCTTACCGATAGCTCTGTGTGCCCTTTCTATCCCATAAGATAAGCCTTCTTTTAGTCCAAGAACTTCAGGAAACCAAGAGTTCAAGAATGAGATAATGTCGTCACCTTCGGATTTCTCTGGAAGACCAAAAATCCTTATGTTTGTCCTTCTTTCTCTATTCTCTATATCATCAACTTTATTTATTAACCAAGTGTTCTGTTGTAGCAGAAATTGAGTATGTAGTTCACTTTCTTCCTCCCATCAACATCACTTAAGGAAGTCTCAATGTCTGATATTTTTATTTGTTGCTGTTGTAAGATTTCTTTAAAAACTTCTGTTTGTTTTTGGCAGTTATCCTTAAGACTTTCTAGATTTTCAGTAAATCTGTCCATTTTTAGCGATAAGTCCAGCAAAGTAGCAGATATCTGTTGCATCTCTTTTTTTATAATAGAGTCTGAGTGTGAATTCTTGGAGTTACTCATCTTCAAACAGTTTGAAATGTCCTCTGTAGTATTTGACAGGAAAATTTCAGAATTTTTTCTTCAAAATTGGTAGCTTTGTTATAAATTACTTCATCTTCAATATTTACCCAAATTTTTTTAAATATATTTAGTTTTTCCTGTATTTTCTAGAATGAGTATGAAGAGCTCAAAATCAAGCTGCTCTCAGTTAGCCATTGGGCTCCGTCCCCTGCTAGCTTCCTGTTTTGAAGCTGCTGCCACAACCATGACATCCACTACGACTCCCTGCTCCAATACTGTTGGTCTGCAGAAGAGGACAGATATTTATCTGGATGTTTGGGTACAGGTTCAACAGTGTTGGGTTCCTTTACAAGCCCCATGGGAGACAAGGTCGATAAGCTTATCAGCTGGGGGGGGGGGTCACCCAAGATGTAGATGGGCCAGCCCCAAAAGTCTCCAGGAACACAGTGTCTCTTTGGGAGAAGGATTTTGGGAGGACCAACCACCTCTTTGCCTAAGGATTTTCATTATGTTCCCAAAGGAAACATCAGGTGGTGATAGGGGAGATTTTTTGCCTTCATCAAAGTCTGTGTCCTCCATGACAGACTCCATGGGGGATTCTAATTGCCTCCTCTTGCTCATCCTCTTCTGAGGAACCTCCTCCATGGGGTGTTCCGGGGAGGTGTCAGAAGAGGTGGGGAATCCCTGTGGGGGGCATGTATGGAGACTTTCTGGAACTGCCTGACCCAAAGGAGCAGAAATGATAGGCTCACAGCTCTGAGCTGATGAAGGATGAGAGGTAGGATCCGAGATTCGAGAAGACTCTTCTCTAGAAGTGGAGGAAGCCCTTTCTGCAATCCAGAAGGCTGACAAACCCCTCCCTCCTGGCTCCGACACGAAGCAGCTGAGGAAGGGAAGGGAGGGCCAGTCCCTGATCAACACCGACTGGAGAGAATTGGGCCTGAGCTGCCTAGGGCCAAGGCACCTGGGGACAGGAATGGATCTGACAACATAGGAGACGAACCCTGCCCCTCAGACCCAGCGCAGGTCTATCAGATCCAAGACCCACTCTGATCCAAAGATAATGAGACAGAACTGGTCAGATTAACAGTTGGATCTGAGGAAAAATGCTTCCTCTGATCTGATGTACTTCTTAGGGATCTAGGATTGTTGGGCTCCAAAGCCGAGGGTCGGATCAGAGAAAGAAACAATCATTTTCTAGTAGGAGAGTTCACAGATCCAGTAGGGGACAGAGCTGGAATGACCCCCATCTGAATTTAAGTTCTAAGGAATCTCTACATCATTCTACACATATCCAATTCTGACTAGCTCCTGGAAGACCTAGACAAGGTCTTGAATGTTTGGTAGGGGTTTGAAAAATTTTTGGAGGTAGTGTCAAGGACACTGCCTGCAGTATTATATCTGCAGAGTGGCCTCTATTTGTCAGATCCAAGGACCTAGGATCCAAGAAAGAGGCAAGCTGGATGGGAGAGCTGGTCATCGGGCCCGAGACCGTTGGATCTGATGAGGACATGGGATATGAGTCAGGCCCAATAGTAGTCAAATCCATGGACATTGGATCTGAGAGTTTATTGGATTTTGCTTATGGTACTGAGGAGGTAGACAAAGACTGATGACATCTCTTTTTTGGCTCCAATTACTCTTGGTTAGTGGGTGTTTTAGCCCCAGCAGGTAACAATCCTTTTTTTTTCAAGAATCTTTTATTTTATTTTCATAGTATAGACTAAAGAAAATGGCGTCTACTGCATGTTTTATACCCCTGACGACCTGACGTCATGGAAGAGGAGACAGCAACTGATGCAGGACCCAAGACTTTGGAATTCAGACCGACTGAGGGCAACCTGCCAGCAGATTACCCAAATGCAATGACTGCAACAGTGAAACATGAAGAACATCATAAGTGTTCAATAGTTAACAGATTCAATGTTGTTTGAGACAGTAAAGCAACCAATCAATTATACAAAGAAGTTACAAAACCATCAAACAAACACAAAACAAATTTTTTTTTTACAAACTTAAATACACTACATACAATATGTCCTACAAAAAGAAAAACAGTCAGGCTTATACTTCTTTATTTATAGGAGAGAGTTGAATCTGTCTATAACAAGAGTTTACATGGTGTTACCAATGGAGATTTAAGCTTAATGCAACAAATTCAATTGTATTACAAAAATAATCTACATAGTGCCTAATTTAGTCATTTAATATATGTTCTAGGAGAATGTTCCAATATTTTTGATAATACAAACGTTTCTCTTTACAAGTTTGTGTGAGAGTTTATATCTAGTCGCCATGTTTCTGAAGCCTATCCAAGAGAGTTTAGAAAGGTCTAACCAGTTCTGAGTAATATAGAGTTTGGTTAACGCAAAGAGAGTTATCAAAATGTGCATTTTCAGCTTAGGTAGTTTTTGAGTGGTGATGTTAAGAATAGCAAATTCCCAAGAAAGCGTTGATTTATCATATCCCATTTTTTGTAATCTCACTTTCCGTGAGCACCAAAGTTTGTATGTGAAATGGCAGCCCCATAACATATGAAACAGATCAGCTTTGATATGAGGGACAGCAGGGGTATCGAGGGGAAGATATTTGGATTAAACCTACTAAGTTTCACTGGCATAAGGTATGCATTGTTATTAATCACTAGTTGTGTATATATGAGGTTTTTAAATGGAGTTAGATTAGGGGTAAAGTTAACAGCCTGTGATTTCAAGTCATCTGTAAGTTCCTTATTTATCTCATTCCAATATCTAGAGAAGACTAGAGAAGATTGGTGCTCGATTGAGTTAATTAATTTATAAGTATTGGAAACTATCTTTTTTTTGTGAGACAGAGTTTTAAATAGTACTATGTAGATATCACTATCTGAGCTGTTAGGATCAGAGGTCAGTGGTACAGAAGGTATAAGTTCTGTAATTTGTCTTAATATAATAATATATCCCTTTTTCAAGTTAAAGGTCAATCTAATTTGATCAAAGGATTTCTCTTTATATTTTTGAACATCCCATAGATGCCAGTCTTTTATGAGAGGATATCTATTTAGATTAATCATACTATTGTTTAACCTAATATTTGGCTTCATTTGTATTGGTTGTAACCAGCCAACAACTTTACTTGAGTTTAAGGACTTGGTTAGATTTTGGAATGTTTTAATTTTGTGTATTAGGAAGGGGTGTAGGTTTAACTTCTTGCATTTACCACTTTAAGGAAGGGGAGAGCTTTTGGGTTGATATTAGTTTTCCTAGAGTATTCATACCAGCTAATAAGCCCAGGGAGGTGTACATTCATTCCTTATAGGACTAATGTCTGAAATCTGTATGATTCTATTAGAACAAATTATGTTGTAATACAACTGAAAGTCCGGGAGTTTAAGTCCCCCCTTCTCTTTGGGATAGCTGAGTTTTCGGTAACTTATTCTTATAGATTTAGGGTGTCTGAGGAATGTTGATAGTTCTGCATTAACTTTTCAAAATAATTTTTTCTGGATAATAATATTTGCAGCATTGAATTGATATGAACGTTTTGGTAGAATGTTCATTTTTATAATTGCGGCTTTAGATAGATGCGATTGTTTAATTTGCTTCCATCTGTGCATGTCCTGTGATACAGAGTCCCAGGTTTTGTAGAGGTTATTGTGGTTCATAGTTTGGGGATTATGTTCAAAGGTTATTCCTAAGTATTGAAAAGTATATTTTATTTTAAAGCCAAATTCCAGAAAGTATAATTCTTTTTCATCTACTGGATTAATTGGAAAGATAAGGGATTTAAGCTGGTTTATTTTATAGTTAGTGACTCTGGAGAACTTGATTGAAGATAGAATTTTAATTAAATCAGTATTAGGAAGTTTGAAATATATATTTAGGTCATCAGCAAAGGCTGTTAAGTTTATTTTAGTGTTCATAATTCTTAGGATATGGTGAAATGTTTTTTGAGATATATACAAAAACAGTGGCTGAATATATATATATATATATATATATATATATATATATATATATATATATATATATATATATATATATATATATATATATTGAAAAGGTAAGGGGCTAGAAGACAACCCTGTCTAGTCTCACTTAATACTTTGATAGGTTTTGAGGCGGTTTTGCTTATATACAAGTAGGTGTATGAGTTATCATAGAATATTTTTATCAGTTCAGTAAAGTCTCCAAGTAGACCAAAATAAGATAGGGATTTAAAAAGAAAGTCTACTTTGTTGAAGGCTTTAGGTAACAATCCTTTTAAAATTAATTTATTATGACGATCTAAAAGAGCTCTCGGATTAAAGTTACTGCATATAGGACAAGGAGTGTCTAAATGGGTAGCTCCTAGGCAGTATACACACGTCTTGTGGGCATCATAGTTGGGAACCATATGCCCACAAGAGGTGCACCTGTTGAATCCAGTCAGCTTCTCCGGTTTGTCCAGACATGATTTGTGTCCACTAACTACGCAAAAAATAAATGTACACTTAGTCCTGACTACAGCACTATAGAAAAAATTCCTAAATATGAAACTGTAACAGTACAAAGGTATGACTGACACTAAAGGTCACGCTGTTAAATAACTTTATCAAGATAAAAATTCAAACTCAAACTGTAAACTTGTAAACTTTTACATTCTAAGAGCTAGAAAGTGACCCCAAAGAGAAAAACACACATGCATGCAGAAAAAACTATAAAGAAGAAATACCAAGTCCCTGGTGCCAGCAAAAACTTAATTAAATAAGTTTTCACAGATAAAACAGTAAAAGGTTTCAAAGTGAATAAAAAACAAGCAGTACTGGAGCTTGTACGTAGACGAATATAAAAAAAAAAAAAAAAAAAACACCAGAAAACCTGAGACTCAAAATGCATAATACTTTAATAAATAAAACCACTGACTGTTAAGCACTTTCATAAACTAAAGCACATGAAACCCAATTAAAAACAATTTCAAATGCACCCCCCTGAAATATTCACTTCTCCAAAAGGTAAGGCAAATACTAAAACACAAATCAAAAAACATTCCAAGTAACAGGAAGTTGTACATTATTTAATACATACCCCTGACCAATAAAAAATGTCTACCTTTGTGAAATCATGCAATCACAGAGCAAAACTCATTGACCAATAGGAGAATGTATCCAAATTGAGCCCCTAAAAGATCAAACCAATCACTGTCCATAAATAATGGGCCAATCAGATGTCTAAAACTGGAAAAAAAACACCAATAAGAATACAAGAAATGTAGTGCAAAAAGTATCCATACAAACACTGTAAAATGTCTGTGAAATCATGTTATAATTTTAAGTTTCTATTCATTAACTCACTAACTATGGATATTGAATCATAAATTTCAGGCTGATTAGTGGTGTCCAAATGGATTTGCCAAATCATTCACAGTGTAGTAAATAGTTCCAGTCCCCTGTACAGGCACTGCAACCAAGTTGCTCAAGAACACAAAAATTAAACTGAATGAAAGTGTCACATGATAAGGGGTGTCTCACCAGTGTGCTCTTGCTGTCCTTTTTAGAAATGCTATAGTTATGCTGATAGATCCTCTTATAAAAGGTGTTGTTCATTTTGCCAATGTAGAATGAAGGACAAGAGGTGTGCCATGCTAGTTGAGGAAAATTCACTTTTGCATTTAGAGCTTCTTGAGCACTCTGATAGAACTGGACTTGATCTGACCAGGTTAGTTATCAGGGAGACCCAAAGTATGAATATATTGAAGGATGGCATTTCAAAACTGGTCAATTTTATTTCAAGTGATAATTTTCCAGACATAACTTCAACAATGTGTTTAGGCAAGTGGACACTAAAATGATTCCTATTAGACGGAAGAAGGACATAAAAATGATTTGAGATGAAAATGATTACAACAGAACTGTATATCCAAAACCTTCTTGTTCTTCCCCCAGAAGAGGGCATCATGACTGTGACTTTGGTACACCTGATGACCATAATACCATTTGTGGTGATGCTACGGAGCTCCATTTAGATCAACCAACACTCAGGAGACCAGAAAGACTAGCCACCAAATGACAGATGAATTTGAACAATTACAACAACATCCCCATGGGATGAAGTGGAAAAGATGGAATAAATGCAAGCAATAATGATACATTTATGTTATTCAGGCAGTTCATAACTGCATGGACCCATACCATGCAGCATTTCTGTTAATTCATTTTACAACTTTAACATTTATATATTTTCTGGCATATCCACTGGTCCTGGACACCACAGCCTTTTGTTGAAAGGGTGCACCTTTATTCACAATGGCCATGCTAATACTGAACAAACATTATTTGATCTCAAGCTTTTTACATGTAAGCTCAATTTTCAAGTGTTGATTGGTAGAGATACATCAGTGGAATCAGCCAGCAATAATTTTAGGAGAAATAGCATGGCAACCCCCCCCCCCCTTACACCCAATCATCACTGTCCTTGAAAAAAACTGTAAATGGGACATTTGTAACCTGTTGAACAGTAAATCTAAGAACAAGTATTATAATTTGAGTAAATAGGAATGTGACATTTTGAACAACATTCCTCACGACATCAGTACATGATGTATGAAACCTGATAAGGGTGGGGGTTGGTCATTATGGATTATATTGATTGATTACTGTGGTAGGATGCTTTGTTTGTTAAATGACCCATCAATGTATAGAACTGTTTCTACCAAAGTGATTAATATTACCCACTGGGTCATCAATATTCAACTTGATGAGTTACTTTTGTTCTAATCCATATCTTCAGGTTTACATGGTTTCTTGAAAGTACAACATCCAACTACCCCAGAAATCTCTGAGATTCCAAAGATATATTCCAGTACCTCAGACCCACTAGCCAAGTTTGTAGATCACAAATTAACATTTTTATTTGCCAATTTTCCTCATGTTATCAGAGATTCGTGGGATTTTGTTTGACAAACTAAGGGGTGCTGTTGTCAGAGAACCCAATGTTTTCATTACCTGTGCGATCCCACATGAGGAAACATCTGTTGCTTTAATGAGATTATTACCAGGTACGACAGTTTTCCAACAAGTGATATTACACTTGTATCTGATTTTATTCAAATAATTCTTGACAACTTTCTAACTTTTGAAGGCAAACACTACAAACAATTATGTGGTGTTGAGATGGGGGTTGCACGCACCCCCATCTTTGCAAATGTTGTGCTACTTACTGACGTGGGAAGCTGGATTTCTTTGGGTATTGCTCCTGTTACTACTGATATATTTATTATTTGGACTGGCAATGAGGAACAACTTTCAGAGTTCTCCATACAACTCCAAACAACACTGGAATTTTTTGAAATGAGCCACCACGTCAACTTGGAAACTACAAATTTCTTGGACGTTGTGGTGAGAAAAAAGTCTGTAGAGCAGGTGGAAACATCAATATACTGTAAGCAACCATCTATTCCACCAGAAAAGAGGCATTGTTATGCCAATTCATTCGTATTTCCCATCTTACTTCTAATGATCAGGTTTGTTTGGATGAATACAAAAACTGAAGTATATGTTTGTTGAAGGAGGGTATCTCTGGCTTGATTGTGGATGTTTCCAGGTTGGTTCGACAAGAAAGATATGGACAATATACGCCATTATTAAAAATGGCATGCTGATTCCATCAGCTTCTAATGCAACAACCTTAAATTCAGGTTCTAGTTTCAATTATGACAACAATTTTGTCTTGCACTACACCTTGGACACGCCTGATATTATCAGTATACTTAACAGAAACTGGCATACCTTATAGTATGATGAGTCAAAAAGGCTTGGTTTGAAGAACCTCTCTCTATCACATTTAAGAATTATTCAAATATTAAAAGGATTTTGGAGAAATCAAGGAATTTACAGAGGCATGGTTTTCCTAGGACCATTAAATGTGGTTGCTATCACCAATGTGCATTCATTGATTGTAACTACAAGGGGCATTTGTTTGAATTGATTAACAAATGTGTTGTTTTTGGTAAATACAACTGCTGTTCCTCTTAAGTGGTGTATCTAACATGGTGTACCTCTTGGTCTATATCGGCAAAACGAACAACGCCTTTAATAAGAGGATCTATCAACATAACTATAGCATTTCTAAAAAGGACCGTAAGAGTGCATTGGCGAGACATGCCTTATCCTGTGGCAATTTTATTACGTTTAATTTTATTAAGTTTAATTTTTGTGTTATTGAACAACTTGGTGGCAATGCCTCTACAGGTGACTGGAAAAATTATTTACTGCACTGTGAAATGATTTGGCAAATCCATTTGGATGCCACTAATCAGCCTGGACTTAATGATTCAATATCCATAATTACTTGAATTAAAGAATTGAGCCTCAAAATTATAGCATGACTTCTTGGACTTTTTTTACAGTGTTTCTATGGAAACTATTCACATTACATTTCTTGTATTTTTACTGGTATGTTTTTTTCAATTTTAGACATCTGATTGGCCTGTTATTTATGGACAGTATTTGATCTTTTAACGGCTCGATTTGGATACATTTTCCTAGTTTTGATCTATGATTGCATGATTTCACAAAGGTAGACATTTTTTATTGGTCAGTGGTATGTTTTAAATGATGTACAACTTCATATTACTTGGGATGTTTTTTGATTAGTGCTTTAGTATTTGCCTTACCTTCTGGATCGGTGAATATCTCTGCGGTGTTTCTTTGAAATCATTTTTAATTGGGTTTCATTTGCATTAGATTATTCAATGGTTCTGATGATGTGTTTGTACAATGAAAGCGCTTAACCGTGGTTTTATTTATTAAAGTATTCTGCATTTTGAGTCTTGGATTTTCTGGTCATTTTTTTATCATTAATTTAAAAAAAGGTTTCAAATTCTTATATTTCAAAACTCTAAAACTTTTAACTCTTAAAAAATGTTAAACTCTAACTACCACTCAATAACTAGGTCCCCTGAGGAGAAAAAAACAAACACGTGCACACAAAAAAACTAAGTCCCTGGTTAAGGGAGGAGCAAGAAATTATTTTTAAATAGAAATATACAAAAAAAAGATCAACAGGGAAAGCACTTATCACTAGGATAAATCTATGAACGAGAGGCTGGATCTTCTGTCTTGCTAGTATAGCGGCAAACAAGATCTGAGAAGTTGGGGATGGACTAAGGTATAATGGGCAAAGGAAGGAGCATGACGTTTGGATCCAAAATCTTGTATAATGCGGCCAAGTCAGATCCAAAGATCAGACCCTAGACCCATTGGTGAGGAAGAATGAAAAGGACAACATCAGATCTTGTGATCACTAAGACTTGTGACAATGTTAAAAACAGAAGTAAATCCAACCAGTTAGCCACGGCAGTTGCTGTATAAAATCATGGTTTTTATTCAAAGGAGGAAAATAAAACCATAAAAGCAAGGCTAAAACACAGATAAGTGCTTTCACACCGTTCTAAACAGGCGCTTCATCAGATCTAAAAACTGTTGCAAACAAACCGTCTTTTAAAAACAGTTACCTCACCAAGTCATGTGATCTAAGAATTGGTCTTAAAGGTACAGTTCCATTAAGTCCCTTCCTAGCATCTGCATGTAATTCTAGAATCCACTTCATCTCTTTACATTCTATTTTATTCCTTTGATCACCTTTTCTATTGCTAGGTGTAAGTAATTCCAAAACTAAAACCTTAAAAGTACGACTGATGTCATTCGCTAGAACAAGTTTATACAGAGCATTACAAACATCATTCTTCCTGATGTCATTTAAATGTATGTCTTACCTACATAGTAGGATTCACATTTCACACAGAAAAACAAGTTATGTACTTACCATAACGTTCCATGTGAGTTGCTTTTCTCACCTTTATTCTCACTGATGGGTTCGGGGCCGATCCTCGGCTCCGAGACGTCCGATAGGAAAGCTCAAGGTTTGCCAGTATCTCGAGACCAAGCCCCTTATCCCACAATGCACTGCTGGAATTACCTCAGATCTTGTTTGCTGCGAGTATATATACCCTTTATTTATTTCTTTTTCTACAAGGAAGCACTTCCCACAGGGGAAGAAGAAGTACTGAATAACAAGGATGGTACCAGCCTCTAAGTCAACTGTCAGCCAGGAGGGGGAAGGAGGGAGGGACATGAGAATAAAGGTGAGATAAACAACTCACATGGAATGTTATGGTAAGTACATAACTTCTTTATGTGAAGTTGTTAAATCTCACCATTTATTCTCACTGATGGGTAGCATCCCTAGCACCCTCAATCTTGGGTGGCCCATGGAAATACGTTTTTCAGTACCATGGAACCAAAGGAAGACCTGTCCCTGGAAGCCTTATCTACTTTGTAATGTGTGATAAAGGTATGAGGCTTAGACCAAGTGGTTGCAGCACAAATATTGTCAAGGGGCAATTTAGCTTGAAAGGCAGAAGATGTAGAAACAGCTCTGGTAGAATGAGCCTTAGGTTTGTGTGTCAATGGCATGCTTGCATTCACATAAACAAAGGATATACAATCTGATAACCATTTAGATAGGGTTGTTTTGGTCACTGGATTACCTTTTCTGGCCTCCGAAAAGGATACGAAAAGTTAATCTGATTTTCTAATATCCTTAGTTCTGTCAAGATAAAATCTGAGCTGTCTGTGTACATCAAGTTTGTGCAGCATGTATTCCAATTTGTTAGAGTGGTTGGGAAAAGACTGGCAACTCAATGACCTGATTGATATTGGATTCAGAACATACTTTAGGCAAAAAGGTGGGGTTTCTTCTGAGAGATACTCTATCAGCATGGAAAATCATGTAAGGAGGCCTTACAGATAATGCTTGAAGTTCTGACACTCTGCGGGCCAAAGTAATGGCCACTAGAAATATTGTCTTCCAGCACAAATATTTGAGATCACAAGAAGATGCTGGTTTGAAGGGGGGAAGAATTATTTGAGACAGCATAAAATTCAAATTCCAGGGAGAATAAGGGATTTTCACAGGAGGTCTCATGTGAAAAGCACCTTTAAGAAAAGCCTTAGATAATTTATGGCCCATAACATTCAACCCATCGAATCCAAGGTGGACATTTGATATGGCAGCTAACTGGACTCAAACTGTGGCAGCTGCTGCTCCTCCTTTAAAACTCTTTGCCAAAAATTCTAAAATGGACAATAGAGGAGCTCGGAAATGGTCCATTTTCTGTATATTGGCCCAAATTGAGAACCTGTTCCACTTACTGTGGTATAGTTTCCTGGTGGATGGCTTGTGAGAAGACAAAAGGATTTGTCTTGTATCATTTGAGAGATAATGAAGTCTGGCAATTACAGGAAGTGGATTAGCCAAGCATTCAGTTTTAGGGACTGCAGTGAAGGATGGAGGTCCCCTGACGGGTGTGTCAGAAGGTCCGGAACTGGGTCCAGGATCCATGGATCCTCCAGTAGATGATGGTGAAGTAAGGGGAACCAAATCTTTCGAGGCCAGTAAAGGGCTATGAGGATAACTGTCCTTCCCAGTGACTTTGCTTTCTGTAAAACCTTGGGTGTCAATGGAATAGGTGGGAATACATATAGGAGACCCGTAGGCCAATCGTGTATGAGTGTGTCTCTCTGGGAATGTCCTGGAGGTGATATTAGGGCAAAGTAGCTTCTGCATTTGGTATTGCTGTGACTCGCAAAGAGGTCGCAGCAAGGCTGGCTCCATTTGTGGAAAATCAAATCCGCAACTTGTTGGTTGAGAGATCACTTGTGAGGCAACAGTATTGCCCTGCTTATCTTGTCCGCTATCATGTTGGATTTCCCCGGGATGTGCATTGCTATCAGAAAATGGTAGGACAACACAGCCCATTGCCATACCCTGAGGGCTTCTCAACAAAGGTGGTAAGACTTGGTTCCACCTTGTTTGTTCAAGTACCAGACCACTGACATGTTGTCCGTCTGAATTACAATTGTCCCTAGAGGAAGAGAGTAATGGAAGTACTGCAACGCCACAAGTACCACTCTCAACTCCAGAACATTGATATGCAGATGTGACTCTTGATCCGTCCATGTACCTTGGGCAGTCTTTCCCTGAAAATGCCCCCCCACCCTATCAGGGAAGCGTCCGTGGTCACAGTGGCTACTGGAGGGAGGGGAGAACAAAGGGTCTTCTGACTGTAACATGAAGAGATGTCAACCACCACCGAAGGTCTCTCTTGCAAGAATCTGTGATGAGAATTATGTGGTGCATTGGTAACTTTTGGTAAGACCACTGAGCAAAAAGGAGCCATTGAAGGATTCGCATATGCATCCTTGTGAGTGGTACAGCCAGGATTGCTGCCGCCGTCAAACCTAGCACCTTCAAGACCTCTGCTACTGTAGCTTTGTTCTTTGACACCGGTGAGATGATGTGTTGGCGAAGAAGTGAGACTCTTTCGATTGGAAGACGTAGAGTGGTGATTGAGGTATCTAACTCTGCTCCTATAAAAAAACGATATGCTGCGATGGCAATAAGGCAGACTTTTCGAAGTTGATTGTAATGCCTAATTGATGGCAGAGTGTCAGAGTATATTGTGTTGCCTGAGTCAATTGATGCCTGGTGGTAGCAGTGAGGAGCCAATCGTCTAGGTATGGAAACACCTGGAATCCAAGATGCCTCAGGTGAACCGTGACCACTGTCATGCATTTGGTGAACACCCTGGGGGCTGTAGTGAGACCAAAGGGCAGGGCTCAAAACTGGTAATGATTGGCTCCCAGCCGGAAACGTAGGTGACCCCCAGAGTGTCTGTTCATCTTTATGTGATATTATGCATCCTTGATATTTATGGAGCACATCCAATCGCCTTTCCCTAGGAAGGGAAGAATGGACTGAAGCGCAACAATTCGGAACTTTTCTTTCTTTACAAATTGGTTGAGTCTGCTGAGGTCCAAGACAGGTCTCAAGTCCCCTGTTTTCTTTGGTACCAAAAAGAATCTTGAGTAAGTTCCAAATCCAACTTGGTCTGCTGGGACTGGTTGCATGACTCTTTTTTTCTAGCAATTTTTGGACCTCTATGATTGCTTGTTCCCTGAGACTGGGTGGAACATCTGGGGTTCTGTTTACAGGAGTAGGAGGGGAAGAGAACGGTATGAAATATCCTCTGGAAATTATGCTTTTAACCCATGTATCTGATGTTATGTTTAGCCAGACTTCTGGGTAGAAAGACAAGCGACCTCCGACTGCCTCCAGAGCCGGACAGCCGGGCCTCCTTTCAGGAGCACTGGTAGGGCTGACCAGAGAACTGGCCTCTGTCACCCTGTTGCTGCCGACCCCCTCTGCCGCACGGGCAGCGTCTTCCGTTATAACCCCCTCCTCTGCATCTAGAGGGGGTTTCTCCATGTGTGTCCTGAAAGGCTCCCTGTGCTTTTCGGAACCACATTTTCCCGCCCCTAGGGCTCTTGGGATAGGGCCGAGTAGGGGTAGAAAAACGGACTCCAATGGCAGATAGGGTCTTGCCTTCCTGCTCACACCTGGTTAAAGTTTCCTTTACTTTGGGCCCAAACAGTGATGAGCCATCAAATGAGGTGTTGATAAATGAAGACTTAAAGGGCTCCAGAAAGGAACAGAGATGCATCCAGGCTTGTCTCCGCAGAGCAATGCCTGAACTAGCGGCTCTGCTCAAACCATCAGCTGCCTAAGATATGAGATGCATGTACGAGTTCACAACTGAGTTTAGGGTAGCGAGCTGTGTGTTGACTTTGTCAGCAACCCCTGCAGCTACCGTACCCTGGAGAGAATCTCCTAGCTCTTTCAGGAGATCTCTTTGCAGTCTCGTAAAATGGGTTAAATAGTTCAGCAATCGTAGAGAAAATGTCGCTGAACTAAACATGCATTTCCCATATCTATCCATGATCCTAGAATCTCTGTTAGGTGGATGGATAGATGCGGATGTTTCAGACAATTCCTTTTTGGTGGCTGCAGCTACAACCATGGCATCAACAAGCACTCCTTTGGTCAAAAAGGCTTTGTCCACTGGGGCAAAGATGAACTTATTTGGCTTCCGAGGGACAGGTTCCATGGCCTCCGGTGACTCCCACGCCTTACGAGAGATCAGCTCCATGAGCTCGTCATAAACCGGAGACACCCAAGAAGTGGAAGGTTGAGACCCAAAAGCCTTCAAGAGCACTGACTCATGCTCAGTAGGGGTTTTGCACTGCCAATTGCCCCTCTGACTAAGGATCTTTAACATCTCCGCAAAGGGGATATCCTCAGAGGGGGATCGTGGGGACCCTTCTGACTCATCCAAGTCAGTGTCGGATGTCAAAGACTCCTGTGGGGAGTGCCTCCTCTTGCACAGTCTCTTCCTGGGTATCTCCTCAGTGGGGAGATCTGAGGAGGTCTCAGAAGAGAGGGGACGCCCTGTGGGGCTACTTGAGGCTCAGTAATCTACGCTTAGGGGGACCGGTTGACATAGAAGCGGACACAAGAGCTTGAGGGGAGAAGGAAGCCCGAACTGATGTCAATAATGTTTTAGGAGACAGGACTCTCCTCATGGCATCGAAAGCACCATGGCTCTGATGAGAAGGGGTAGATGGATCCGGAGGGACCATCCGATTCTCCCACACCAAAACCATGGGCTCAGAGCCCGAGGTAGGAGCCGAGCTCATCCGAGCCGAAGCCCCGAGAGGAAGAGTCGGCACCAACAAATCGGTCTGACTATCCTCCCTGGACCCGACAGGAGAGTGTTGGCTCCTAGCGTCCCCGGTCGGCGTCGAGGACGTCCGAGTAGATGGAACAGATAACACTTGTGCAGGTCTCGGTTCCATAGGTTGACAACTATCGGTTCGGGCTCCTCTGGCTCCGAGAGTCCAGTATGGCTCGGAGTTGTCAAGTCCAGTTCAATGGTCTTCGGCTCCGAAGAAATGGTTGGGGCCGACAACAATTTAGCAAGTCCTGGTGCCCGTAGAAGTTTCTGCACTAGCCGATCCATACCCATATCAGAGAGGCTGACTGAAGACTTTGAGGAATGCACCGAAGGTGTTGACTGGAGCAGAGGAGATGAGGGAACCTCAGAGACCGGCTCCAAGACTGAGAGCAGGCTCCAAACCAAAGGGACACTTGGTTCTGAGGACTGTGGAACAGATGACCCTGTACCCTCTGATTTTTTTGCCTTCTTGGTTAGTTTAGAATCTGAAGATTTTGAAGAAGTGCTGGCACCTTCCTGGCTACCCAACGCCTCAGAGAAAGTATGCTGCAGCAGCCCCCTATCAATGAGTTTTCTTCTTCTCTCTAAGAGAACCCTAGACAAAAAAGAGTGGCAAATACTGCAAGAGTCTTGGAGGTGTTTAGCCCCCAGACAGTAAACACATTGGACATGTCCGTCCATGACGGACATTTTCTTTCCACAAACTGAACATTTCTTAAACCCCGATTTGGGGTGAGACTTTTCTCTCTCATCTGACATGTTATAAACAGACACACCACAAAATTAACCTGTATAGGTTAAATACATGGCTAACCAGGCCCACACTATAAAAATACTAACAACAAGTATAAAATTGTTAAAACTAAATAGGGCTAAGAAAGGGCCGAACACTAAGAGAAACTAAGCCAACACAGGGCAGTATCTCTACAATCTAACCTACTTAAAACTATATTATTTTAACAAGAAACACACACACTAAATAATAATAATCTCTCAAAAAGAAGTAGAAGAAAGTTTTTAAAACTTGCGATTTAGCAAAACGTGGTCAGAGCTGACTGGATCACCGAGATCTCTCTTGCTGTGGCAAACTAGATCTGGGGTAATTCCAGTAGTGCATTGTGGGATAAGGGGCTTGGTCTTGAGCTACTGGCAAATCCTGAGCTTTGCTATCGGCTGTGTTGGAGCTGAGGATCGACTCCGAACCCATTAGTGAGAATAAACGGCGAGATTTAACAACTTCACATCGACAAATATACTAGATTTTGACTTCTGCAATTTGCATAAAATGAAAGACACTCACTGGATGTACATAGGAATCACTGCTATGAATATATTTGAACATGTTGCAGTCTCTACATGGAAATGTACCATATTTATCAGAGACAGAAACCTTCTTATTAGTGGATTTATAACACAGCAACTGTTTTAATGATCTACTACTCTCATAGCAAAACGTGGGTGCATTAGCAAGTACTAACCTAGGGTGTATATTACGTTATCAAACTTTTAAAAGTTCGAACGTCATATGGTCGAAGCCATATTATCGAACTTTTAAAAGTTAGAAAAAAGCAAAAAGAAAAACAAACAACAGAAAAAACCTATCTGACCGTTTTAAACGGGGGGCATACACCCCACCCTCCGCTCTTTAAATATACCAACTCAGAGATCGCACTACAGTGCAGGAAAATGAAATCTTCCCATTCCTCACTGTACGGAGATCTCCACTGAAACATTCAAACTTTTAAAAGTTCGATTATATGGTGTCAACCATATAACGTTCGAACTTTTAAAAGTTTGATAACGTAATATGTACCCACCAACCTATACCTATCATCAGATACAAGTAGTTGCCAGTTTTTCCTAATAATATTGCAGACAGTGTGAACATCTGTAGACTAAATCATGCACATTCTTAAGTCAGAGCCTTTTGCATCAGAGAGCTTTCTATCACTGTTCACTACTCTGTCAGAGAAGTAAGGTTTATAACATTCCTCCTGTGTTGGATGACCACCACAGGCAGCCTCAACCTCTACATCATGGTAGCCACTACATTTAAAGTCACTTTTAAGGTTCTTAAATGATTCATACATAATGTTATCATCAGCACTTAAACGAGCATATCTATAGAACTGTCATTTTAGCACATTAGTGTGTACATGTTTGCTGTTATGATGTAAAAATAGAAGTTATGTTCTTACCATAACGTTCCATGTTAGTTGTCTTCTTCTCGCCTTCTTCTTGCTGGATGGGTTCGGAGCCGACCTCGGCTCCGACTCGGCCACTCTAAAAGCTTGAGAGTTGGTTCCACCGGCTCGAGGCTCCCCCTATATCCCACAATGCTAGGCATGAGTTACCTCAGATCTCGTTTGTAAGCTAGGCCCAGCCTATAATAGTAATAGAATAACTAGTAACAAAGTCCACCTCTATAAACAAGGGAGAAGAGAAGGGTGACCTACATCCTGATCCAGGAAATATGCACAGCAGAGCATATACCTAAAGTACAGAGGTGGTAGAAAGAGAGGTCACAATCAAAACTCCTCTAGGTCTGTCCAGGCCAGGGGGAAGGAGGGTGGGACGCAAGAAGAAGGCGAGAAGAAGACAACTAACATGGAACGTTATGGTAAGAACATAACTTCTATATGTTAAGTTGTCTATCTCGCCTTCATTCTTGCTGGATGGGACCGCGTCCCTAGCACCTTGTCCCGGGTGGCCTAACGGAACAGACTCTTGAGAACAGTGGAACCAAAGTTAGCTCTATGTCTAGAGGCTAAATCCAGCTTATAATGAGAAATGAAAGTGTGAGGAGTAGCCCAAGTAGCCGCTGCACAAATGGTGTCAATAGGCAGTCTATCTTGGAAAGCTATAGAAGTAGCCAAAGCTCTGGTAGAATGGGCTTTAGGTTTGCTAGGCAGCTTTTGGTGTCTAATTTCATAAACAAGGGATATCAGAGATGTTAGCCATCTGGATAATGATACCTTTGAAACTGAAAGTCCCTTTCTGCTTTCTGCATAAGAGACGAACAGCTGGTCAGATTTTCTGAATTGTTTTGTTCTATCCAAATAGTACCTTAACTGACGATGAACATCTAGCCAATGCAATCTTTGTTCAGATCTGTTAGAATATTCTGGAAAAAACACCGGGAGGTCAATGCTTTGATTTAGGTTAGCCGAGGAGGCTATTTTTGGTAAAAAGGACGGATTGGTTCGTAAAGATACTCTGTCCTTATGGAACAACAGATAAGGAGGTCGGCAGCTGAGTGCATGAAGTTCTGAAACTCTTCTAGCTGAAGTAACAGCTACTAGAAAGAGAGTCTTCCATGATAGTAATTTTAAAGAACAGGAAGCTGCAGGTTCGAAAGGAGAGAGAATTAAAGAACTGAGAACTAAATTTAGGTCCCAAGGAGGAGGAGGATTTCTTACCGGAGGTCTGAGTAGAAAAACTCCTTTCAAAAAGGCTTTGCAAAGCTTGTGGGACATGATGGCAGAATCTGAAATGCCCACATGAAAGTTAGAAATAGCTGCCAATTGAACTTTAAGAGTAGAAGGAGATGAACCTGCATGGAAGAGTTCAGCTAGGAAATCAAGGACCATTTGGATGGAAGCAGTGAAAGGATCTATGTCCCTTCCTTGAGCCCAATAGGCGAAACGTTTCCACTTACTCAAATAAATCTTTCGAGTGGAAGATTTATGGGAAGCTATCAAAATATCTCTAACAGAGTGAGATATTTGAGGAAGCCTGGCTAAGGTTGGAATTGGAGGAACCAAGCAGTGAGGTTCAGGGAGGGAAGGGAGCGATGAAACTGACCCGACTGATGGATCAAAAGATCTGGAACTAGGTCCAGATGCCAAGGTCGCTCCAACAGAAACTGATGTAGAAAGGGGAACCAAACCTGTCGAGGCCAGTACGGAGCAATGAGGATCAATGAAGCCTTCTGAGCGATAGCTTTCTGTATCACTTGAGAGATTAGTGGGAAGGGGGGAAAAGCATACAGAAGTCCCCAGGGCCAAACCTGGACTAGAGCGTCTCTGCTGGGTTGGCCTGGTAACGGAAAAAGGGTGAAAAAATCTCTGCACTTGCTGTTTTGGGGAGTAGCAAAAAGATCGCAGCAAGGCTGGCCCCACTTGAGAAAAATTTCTCTCACAACAGAGTCTTTCAGAGACCACTCATGAGGCATGAGGATAGCTCTGCTCAACTTGTCCGCGATTTGATTGGACTTCCTGGGGATGTGCGTTGCTATCAGAAAACGCTGAGAAGAAATCGCCCATTGCCACAGTCTGAGTGCTTCTCGACACAGGGGGTAGGACCTGGTTCCGCCTTGTTTGTTGATATACCACACTACAGACATATTGTCCGTCTGGATTGCTATCGTTCCCAAGGGAAGAGAGTCTTGAAGGGCTTGCAACGCTAAAAGCACTGCTCTCATCTCTAGAACATTTATGTGCAAGTGGCATTCGTCTGGTTGCCATGTGCCCTGGACAGTTCTGCCCTGATAATGCCCCCCCCACCCGATCAGGGAGGCGTCCGTTGTCAGTGTAGCAACCGGAGGGGAAGGAACAAAGGGTCTTCCCAATAAGAGCTGAGGGGAAGACATCCACCACAGAAGATGATTTCTGCATGTTTGCGTGATCATAATGGTGTGAGACATTGGAAGTTGCTGGTATGACCATTGCGTGAAGAGCATCCATTGAAGGATTCTCATGTGGAATCTGGCTAATGGAAGCAGAGGTATGGCAGCCGCCATAATCCCCAACACTTTCAGAACTAGCCTGGCTTTGATTCTGTTGCTGCTGAAGAGGAGCGAGACTATTTTGTGTATGTCTGTTATTCTCTGATCTGTTAGTCTACAGACATGTTGACTGTGTCTAGATTTGCCTATGAAGGTAATAGTACGACAAGGCGACAAAACAGACTTTTCGAATTTATTGAAATGCCTACATTTGACAAGTGCGAAAGGTGTAGTCCCTGGCCATTAGAAGAAGATGCTTGGTGGGAGCTGTGAGGAGCCAGTCGTCCAAATATGGAAACACCTGGAATCCTTGTCGTCTCAGGTGAGAAGCTACCACTGCCATGCATTTGGTAAACACCGGGGCAGTGGTGAGACCAAAGGGCAGGGCCCTGAATTGAAAATGACTGGTTCCCAGCCTGAAGCGGAGGAATCTTCTGGAGCGTCTTTTCATTTTTATGTGATAGTACGCATCCTGAAGATCTATAGAGCACATCCAGCTTCCCTTTCCCAAAGGGAAGGATGGACTGCAGCGTGACCATCCGAAATCTTGTTTTCTTGACTGACTTGTTCAAGATACTGAGATCCAAAATTGGTCTCCAGTCCCCTGTTTTCTTTGGAACGAAAAAGAACCTGGAGTAGATTCCGGATCCTTGCTGGTCTGCTAGAACTGGCTGAATTGCTCTTTTTGCAAGCAGCTTTGAAATTTCCAAAGCTGCAAGATCCCTTTGAGCGGGTGGAACATCTGGAAGGGATTTTTTTGATTGGTTTGGAATGCGAAAGAAGGGAATGGAATAACCCTCGGAAATGATGGACTGTACCCATTTGTCTTGAGTCAGGGATAGCCAGGCTTTTGGGTACAGTGACAATCTTCCCCCGACTGCCTCCGAAGGTAGGCAGTCGGGCAACACCTCATGGATGCTGAAAGGGCTTATCAGAGAAGACTTCACGATTGCCCTGGTTCTGCAGACCCCCCCTGCCTCTAGGGCGACGTCTACCATTGTTGTTCCCCCCTCTGCCTCTGGCGGGGAACCGACTTTGTGCGTCAGGCGAAGTCCCTTGAGATTGTTTACAGAACCACATTTTCCCACTTTTCTGGCCTTTGGGGTAAGGCCTAGAAGGAGTAGAAAAACGGACTCCAACGGCAGAAAGAGTCTTGCCATCTGTCTCGCACCTAGTCAAGGTTTCTTTCACTTGAGGACCAAAAAGAGATGATCCATCAAACGGGGAATTAGTGAAAGACGTTTTAAAGGGGTCCGCAAAGTTGCATAACCGCATCCAGGTGTGCCTGCGTAAGGCCACACCTGTCCCTGCGGCCCTGCTCGCTCCATCAGCCGCATAAGAAAGGAGGCGCATGGAGGAGTTAGCTATGGAGTTCAGGGTAGCCAGCTGAGTGTTCATCATGTCCTGAAAACCCGCAGCTGTAGGATCCTTCAACATATCACTCGCTTCCTTGATCAAGTCCCTTTGAAGACGAGTAAAATGGCATAGGTAGTTCAGCGAACGCATTGCAAAGGTCGCTGATGAGAACATCCGCTTCCCGTACCTGTCCATAGACCTGGATTCCTTGTTAGGTGGATGGACAGGCACCGAAGGATCAGCTAGTTCCTTCTTGGTGGCAGCAGCTACCACCATAGCATCCACAGAAACACCTTTTGTGAGAAATTGCTTGTCAGTTGGTGCTGTTATAAATTTGGAGGGTCTCCTGGGGGTAGGGTCCACTGAATCAGGAGCCGTCCAGGCCTTCTTTGCAACCACCTGCATGAGGGGATCAAAGCGGGGGGACACCCAGGAGGTGGAAGGACGAGAGCCAAATGCCTCAAGATACACAGATTCATCCTCCGAAGGGTTAAGGGCTGGCCAATTTCCCCTCTGTTTCAGGATCTCTAGAATGTCTGCGAAAGAGACATCTTCAGAAGGGGAACGTGGGGAACCCTCGGAATCTTCTAAATCTGTGTCAGAGGTGACAGACTCAGGTGAGTCTAAGTGCTTCCTCTTACACTTTCTCTTCCTAGGGGGCTCCCCTGCCAATTCAGGAGAGGCCTCGGAAGAGGATGAGATCCCCACAGGGGATTCTTGAGGAGCTTGCTCTCTGCGGTCTGGGATGAGGGAGTGAGTCGACATAACCAAAGGCACCGAAGTGGGAGGGGCGGACGGAGCCGACTGTGGAGTCGAACAAGGTTCCAACGCACTCCGCATGACCTCGAATGCACCCCTGTCAGGCAGAGCCAGAGGTCCCCGCTCCGAGAAGCTGAGAACCTCCCTCAGCACCGACAGAGATGGCTCAGAGGCCGATGTCGGAGCCGAACTCACCAGCGCCGAAGCACCGAGAGGGAGAGGGGGGTCGGACAAGGGTCCGATGCCACTCACCCCCTCGGAGCCAACGAGGGAAGTCCGGCGCCGAGATTCTTCAAAGGAAGAAATCGGAGCCGACGGAGCCGAAGACAAATGTATCGGCTCCGACGCTACCACAGTCTCGGTTCCGAGACGCCGGCCCGAGCTCAAAGGAGTCGGAGGAGGAATATTAATTGGAACAAGCTGAGGCATCGACTGATGAGTCGGACTCTGGAGCATTTGGGCCAGTGCCTCGGACTTCAAAAGTCTACTCACTACCCTCTGGAGGTCGTGATCTGATAGCCTCAATGACCTGGAGGAGTGAGATCTATGGCTCCGTTCAGACAGCAGGGGAGACGCTGGAGCCGAATGAATGGAGCCAAGGGACAGTGACCTCGATCTCTTTCTAGATGTCGGCTCCGATGGTATGATCGGAGCCGACCCATGACTCTCTAATGCCTCGGCTCCGGCCGGAGCCGAGGAAACCACTGAAACAGTAGTCACAGACTCATCGGCTCCAGCCGGAGCCGATGAAGCAGTAGGCTTCAAAGCCTTAGGCCTCGACTCTGAAGCTGGAGCCGAGGTCCTAGAAGCCTTAGAAGGTTTCCCAGAAGACACAGGAAGGGAACCTTCAGGCTTAATTAAACCCCTCAAAATGAGTTTATTTTTTCTCTCCTGCAGGACTCTAGGGCTGAAGCCATGGCATACAGCACAGGAGTCCTGCAGGTGTAAAGGTCCCAGGCAGTACACACAAGAAGTGTGACCGTCTGTCAGAGACATTTTCTGACAGCACGAGTCACACTTCTTGAAGCCTGAGACCTTTGTATCCTTGGACATACTCAAGGAACCTGAAGTGTAATCACACACAAAAACACACACACACAGATTACACTGATAGGATTAAAAGGGATTATTTAAAACTAAAGGTAAGTTAAAAAATTCCCTAAGTAAAACACATACACACTTCTAAGGAAGGGAAGGAAGGGCCCGAAGGCCTTAGGGAAGAACTAAGTGTTCTTTATAAAAGGAGGGGGCTGGAAAGATAGTAAGGGATAAACAAGTCCACTACACTAAGTGGGAAAGAATTTTACACTAACTAGCCTAAGTTTAAAGAATTTAAGCTAGTCTAAACTTTCACTAACCTGGAGCCGGTAGAAAACACACCTCGATCGCTGTAGCGGCAAACGAGATCTGAGGTAACTCACACCTAGCATTGTGGGATATAGGGGAGCCTCGAGCCGGTGGAACCAACTCTCGAGCTTTTAGAGTGGCCGAGTCGGAGCCGAGGTCGGCTCCGAACCCATCCAGCAAGAATGAGGGCGAGATAGACAACTTAACATCTTTATTTTTAGAGCACTATTTCTAATACAATTTTTAATACAATTTGGTAGTTATCCCATTTTCAGTAATCATTACATGCATATCCAGGAACTCAATAGATATAAAAGAAGCGGTCAGAGTAAATATCAGAAAACTAGTTGTAGAATATAAGTAATCAACAAATTTGTGCAAAGTTTCTATAGTGCCTGACCAAACAAAAAACACATTGTCAACAAAGCATATATAAAAAGGATAAACTTAAGAAAGAAATTACCTTGATTAAATATGTAGAGGGACTCCAGTACGCCAATACCATATTTGCATAGCTGTTGGCGCACATGGTGCCCATTGCAATCCCCGTCTGCTGATGATATAGCTTGTCGTTAAATCTAAACACATTACTGCTCAAAATTATGTCAAGAAGGGAGCAGACAAGCTCTAAATCAGTACTACATTCTGAATGTTTTAACCAGAACAACTTAACATATTCTATGCCTACATCATAAGGGATAACAGTGAAGAGTGATGTGACAATCCATAGTTACCAGTACACAGTTCTTAATATCTGAATTACTAAACCATTCATATAAACTTGCCAAAAAATGCTTGATATCTATTAAAACTCTACCTTTTTGTCCAATACTGGATACAACATTTTTTCAGTGTAAATGGACAGAGGTTCTGTCACCCAGCCCCTAACAGAGACTACAGGACTCATAGGTGGGTCTACTCTAAACTTGCACACTTTAGGTAGCCCATAAATGATACGGACTGTGGGGTATTCTACTGAAAAATACACATAAGGGGTTTTATCTAGGATGCCATCCATTAATAAATTATACAAGTCAGAGTGCACCCTATTAATTTAAGTATCCACCTCATAGATGGCATATTCAGCATAAGTCAAAGTATCACTCAGTAAAGCTTCCATGCTTCCCATATATTCATCCATGTCCATCAACATCACTGTACCTCCTGTATCAGCAGGACGGACTATAAGTAAATCTGAGGTAATCAGCTGGCATAAGGCATCATACTCAAAATGACTAAAGTTAGAAAAACATCTCCTGAATTTCATCAGAGCCTCATATATTTCATACTTACAGACTTTTCTAAAAGCTTCCACTAATGGTGGATAGGGAGGAATAAACTGACTCTGTGTTCTAACCACATTAACAAGTTGTACAGTTCCACTGGTCTGATTTTCTGAAATCCTCAGTTCTGTGAATATAGACTATCTATGAATATCCAGCAGCTGCAGCATGTATTCCCCCTTGTTGGAAAACCTTGGAAAAAAATAGGTAGATTGATGGACAGGTTGATAGTTGTCTCTGATGCCACCTTGGATAGGAAAGAAAGATTAGTGTGAAGGGATACACTATCCTTATGAAAAATTAGATACAGTAGTTGGGAAGAAAATGCCTGGAGTTCTGATACTCATCTAGCCATTGTAACTGTGACCAGGAAAAGAGTTTTCCAGGATCCGAACTTTAAGTCTACCTTGGCTGAAGACTCAAAGGCAGAATGGGTCAAAGCTTGAAGAAATACTGTTAAATCCCATGGAAGATAGCACTCATTAATAGGAGATCGAAGTAAAATGGCACGCCATACATAATCTCAAGGAGGCCAAAGAAGACTGGTTTTCTCTTAAGAGAAAACTAGAAATGGCAACAAGCTGGACCTTAATTGTTGAGTAGCTAGCTCCCTTACTGAAAATGGAAGCAAGGAGGTCAAGAAGAGCTGGGATGGAGGGCTTAAACATAAAACCTTTTCCATTTGCTCTTATAAATCTTTCTGGTAGAAACTTTCTGGGATAATATAAGGATGTGACGAACCGGGAAGAAAGCCTGGAGTGTCTAGCCATCACTGGAAGTGGAGAAACCATACGGTTAATTGAGAGTTTGAATACTGAGTGAGATGTCCAGGATGGGTGAGATAGAAGCTCCTGAGAAGGATCCAAAACCCAGGGAGGGTGAACTAGGTAAGGTCAAAGAAAGGGAAACCACACTTGTTCAAGCTAGAATGGCCCAGTGAGGATTACTTTGCAATTCCATTGAAATGCATTCGGAAGAAACTTTGGAATGAAAGGTGTGGGTGGGAAGTCATATAGCAGACTTGGGGGGGGGCAGTCGTGAATCACAGAGTCTCTCAGTGACCCCCCCCCCCCGAAGGGATTAGAGCAAAGTACCTGCTGCACTAGGAATTGAGGGAGGAAGCAAAGAGATCACAAAACAGTTGGCCCCACTGGCGAAAAATCATTTCCACTACTAAATGAGAGACCATTTGTGAGGAAGTAAGATGGTCCTGCACAGTTTGGCTACCAGCACATCGTACTTCCCCAGAATATGCATTGCCAATAAAAAGCATCCTGAAGAGATTAGCCACTGCCTCTCGACATTGGGGGTAGTACGAGGTTCCGCCCCGTTTGCTGATGCACCAGAATACCAACAAGTCTGTCTGAATAGCACCCATCCCTAAAAGAGGAACATCTTGAAATGTCTAAAATACCAGTAGGACTGCTCTCATTTCCAGGATACTGATGTGAAGACTGACCTCTAACTGACACCATGTGCCTTGGACTGTCCTTCCCAAGTAATAACCCCCCCCCCCCCCAAGATGGCAGGCATTCATTTTCACTGTGGCCTTGGGCATAGGAAAAATAAAGGGGCAGCCCAATGAAATATCTTCTGCATGAATTCACCAGGCTATGTGTTTGCAAATATTTGCAATTCAAATAGGTGAAGTCAGAGAGATGTCCTATTGATCAAGGTACCGCAAGGCTCCACATGCAGCAGCCTCATGTAAAATCTTACTAAGGGTACTAGAACTATCAAAGCTGCCATTGATCTGAGAAGCTGTAATACCATAACCACAAAATCACAACTAATAAACCAAAAATTGGTAAATGGGGATGAATAACAATGCTTACAGCCCAACAGGTGACGCAGCAGCAGAAACGAACATTGCTTCATGTCTGCCACTTACTAAAAGGCAGTTTAAAGACATTTTGAACTATAAATTTGATTTTAAGGAACAGGTACATGTTCCAGTAAACTGTGGCTCTTATGCCAACATGTTAAAAGATTTGGATATACTTTTATACAAATATAAAATGTGGGAAATGGATAATGCATATCTTAAACAATGTTTACAGTTAAATATTGTACCAAAAGGGTTAAGGGTATGTAAATACCCTAACAATGTTAAAGATGGATCTGATTTTCACCATGATCTTGTTTTAGCTTTTGATAAATGTGGTGCAGACATTATGAGAGCTATCATTAAAAATAATGACTTGGAGATATGTGTCTTTGTGAAGTTCACCAATAAAAGACGCTTGTGTTGGAACTGGCTTGGCCTCCAGTGCCTATTTTCCACTTATTTGTCTACTTTGGGGCACTTTTTACCAGCTTTTGATTTATTAGTTGTGATTTTGTGGTTATGGAAGCACAATCTGGATCCAGCACTGATACTGACGTGAAAGGAAGTGAAGTGGGTGAGCTTCGTAAGCTCATTGCACAGTTCACGCAGTTGGTGGGGCTATTGACACCTATCAGCCAATCCATGGCTTTGTTTGCCTCAGGAGTCACTTTGCCTGGCAATCAGGAAGTGTTTCGGAGTTCAGCTTCGAATGGAGGAACGGAAACAAACTACAGAGCTTCTGGGCATAACAATGGTTTGACTTCTAATAGCCAACGACCGGGAAACAGTCTAGATGGATTTCCACATATTTCTCTTCAAGAAAATAGTGGAGAATGACAAACAAGGATGAATAACTATGCTTACAGCCCACCAGGTGATGCAGCAGCAGGAATGGATATTGCTTCATGTCTGCCAGGTACTAAAAGGCAGTTTAAAGACATTTTGAACTATAAATTTGATTTTAAGGAACAGGTACATGTTACAGTAAACTGTGGCTCTTATGCCAAAAAATTAAAAGATTTGGATATACTTTTGTACAAATATAAAATGTGGGAAATGGATAATGCATATCTTAAACATTGTTTACAGTTATAAGTTGTACCAAAAGGGTTAAGGGTATCTAAATACCCTAACAATGTTAAAGATGGAGCTGATTTTCACCACCATGACCTTGTTTTAGCTTTTGATAAATGTGGTGCAGAGATTATGAGAGCTATCATTAAAAATAATGAATTGGAGATGTGTGTCTTTCTGAATTTTGCCAATAAAAGAAGCTTGTGTTGGAACTGGCTTGGCCTCTGGTGCCTATTTTTCACTTGTCTACTTTGGGGCACTTTTTACCACTTTTTGGTTTATAAGCTATAATACCAGCTTGGCTGGAAAAAAAGGAAGAGAGAGAATGTGTGATGTTTGGATCGGTAGATTGCTTAACCTTGTCTGTGGCAAGCTTGCGATATGTCACCATATCCAGACATGAACCAATAAATTCCACGGCTTGAAAGGGCAAAAGCTGAGACTTACTGTAGTTCACTGTGATTTCTAGCTCTAGATATAGTTGGAGTAAGTAATCTCTAGCCTGAATCAGTAGAGGATTGGTGGAAGCAGAAAGAAATCAGGTGTCAAGGTAAGAAAACACTTGGAATCTCCACAGACTCAGGATAGCTGTGACCACTGCCATGCAACTGGTGAACACCTTGGGGACTGTGTTGAGATCAAAGAGCAGTATCTGAACTGATAGTGACCAGCTCCCAGCCAGAAGTATAGGTATTCTCCTGGAGTGCACATGTATTTTGATATGATAGTATGCATCCTGGAGATCTATAGAGCACATCCAAGCCTCTTTCTGCAACAGTGGCAGAATCAAATGAAGTGTTTGACAAATAATATCAGACTGCTGAGATCCAAAATTGGTCTTGGTTCCCCTGTCTTCTTTGGCAGAGAAAACAATCTCAAATAGGTTCTGGATCCTTGTTGGTCTCCAAGACCGCTTGGATTACTCTTTTTCCCAGCAGCTTTTCTATTTCTATGGCTGCTTCTTTCCTCTGACTGGGTGGAATATCAGGAATTCTTTTAGTCTACTGAGGAGGTAGAAGGAAAAATGGTATGTAATAACCTCTGGATGTTATTCTGTGCACTCAGGTATCTTTAGTAATGGCTGTCCAGGCTTCTGGGTGTAGAGATAAGGCACTCCCCAACTGCCTCCAGAGTGCAGCAGTCAGGCAACCCTTCAGTGCCGCTGAAAGGACTTCTCAGAAAATGGACCATCAATGCCTTGATGTTGTGGGCCACCTCTGCCATGGGGCCGACATCTTCCTTTACAATTCTCTCCTTTGCCATGGATAAGAGTCCTGGTTAAGTCCCTTGCATCTTATGGAACCACATCTTTCTACCTCCTATCTGGTTCCAAGAAAAAGTTCTTTGAAGGGCAGAAAAATGTATCCCTATGGCAGATAATGTGTCCCCATCCTGTTCACTCCAGAAGAGTTTCCTTCACATTAAGGCCAAATAAGGTGGATCCCATCAAAGGGAGCACTGAGAAATGACATCTTGACAGATTCACAAAGTATTAAAGGTACATCTGGAAGAGCCTTCTTACAGCAATTCTTGAACCTGTGACTCTCAAAGCTCCCTCTAAGGCATGAGGGGTGGTCAGTTGAGAAGAAACCATCTCTTGTCCTCTGCAGACATGGACTCTGAGAGGGTATTGGAAAACTCTTTTATCAAATCCCTCTGAAATCTTATAATGTGTGGTAAATAGTTCAGTAACCTGAAGACAAAGCTCACTGAAGTGTGGCTGCTGCTACCGTCATAACATCCACGGAAGATCCTTGCACAAAAGCGGCCTATCCTTTAGCACAATGAGGTACATATCTGGCCTCTTGCAGACAGGCTCTGTGACACATAGATACTTCCAAGCCTGGTGTGAGATGAGGACTACCATTTCATCCACCAACAGGACTACTCAAAATGTAGCTGAGCCAGCTCCGAAAACCTTGAGAAACACTGACTTCTCCTGGGAAGGGAGGATCAGAAGACCAACCACATTTTTGTCTCAAAAAGTTTGAGGATTTCACCAAAAGAGACATCCTCAAGGGTTGATATGGGAGGACCCCTCCAGTAGGGAGTCTAAGTGCCTACTTTTACATGTATGCTTCTGAGGGTGCTCTCCAGTGGGAGGTTCTGGGGAGGACTTGGAAGTGCCAGCAGAATCCTGAATGAGGACCGTCTCCAGGCTTGACCTGACAGGCTGTCGCGATTGGACAGGATGAAAAGACTCATGATCTAAATTAGACAGGAGATGGACCAGAAGGGGGGCAAGGATGTCTTGTCCACAAATGTGAAAAATGTTCTCTCCACTACCTCAAAGGCAGAGGCCATGAGGAACCACATCTCAACTTGGCAGGAGGCAAAGCCACTTGCCTAGAAAAGACCCCAGTCTCCCCAGGATCCTGACTTGATGCGGAGGTCAGAGCTGAGCTGTCCAGTTCCAACACTCTGAGAGAAAGAGAAAGCTCTGAAAACACTGAAGTCGAACCCAAACCCCCGGATCCGGTGCCAATGCTATGACTCAGAGATCCTTCCAACTCCAACAGAGTCAAGGCCATCTGGATCAGAGAAGACGTAGCAATCAACAATGGCCAAGCCTTAGGATCTGACACAGACAAGCTCGGAATTCTCATGTATGTAGGCTCTGAAAACAGAGAATGGATGGAAATAGGAGTCAAAAGTTGGGGTTGAACTACAGCTAGTATCAAGTGTCCAATGGGAGATCAAGCCAGGATAACTCCTAACTGAATCGGGTTTCTGAAAAACTTTCTCATTACCCTGTCCAAATCTGCTTCTCTTAGGCTCCTAAATAATCTGAGGGATGAAGAGGTTGAGGATGGTCTGGACATTCTTTGAGGTGTCTCCTGCAAAAATGGTGAGTGTAGCCTTGAAGAAACAGACTGTGGATAAAATTTACATCATGTATATGGAGACTTTGACTTGGCTTGAGTTGAATCCAGAGAGACGGTTGGATTCAATGGTCTTGGTTTCCACATGGTCAGATATGAGGGTGCAGTTGGATATGATTTTTTTGTGATTTTCTCAGGTGGAGCTGAGTCCACAGTAGAAGGTCTGATCAGAGGAACACTTCCTCGAATGTTTAGTTTTATCAGCCATATTTCCTTTGGTAGACTCTGAAGATTTCTTGGAGAAGAGAGCTCCAGATGAAGAGAAGTTGCGGAGGAAACAAGTCTTTCAAAATCAGTTTATTTTTATGGTTCTACTAATGCCCTATGGTTAAAACCTGCAAAAATCTCACAGTCGGTGAAAAGATGACCAGCTCTGGGGCAGTAAACACACTCAAGTGGGCATCTAAGTTAGGACTTTTGTGCCAACACGAAGAGCACTTTTTGAAGGTAGTTGGTTTATCTGACATTTCAGTAAGTGCCAAGCAACAAGAGGAGCGACCTCAATAAAAATGTGTGTGTGTGTTAAACTAGCAAAAAAGAACTACCAATAAATGTAATACCTAATACCAAGAATGGTATACAACAATAATAATAAGAAAATACCAACAATGGTATATGGGAGAAGTACTGAACAGTTAGATAGCAAAGAAAGCAAAGGGCACAAAGTCCAGCAACTAGAAGTATGAATTAGATAAGCTTTTTCTTTTTTTAACAGAAGCTGGATAGGCAGAACAAGAACTAAGGTAAATAAGAAAGGTACTTATCTTTCACAAAAATCTACAAGTGACCACATCCAAACACTGAAGTGGCAAACGAGATCTGAGGTAATTTAAGAAAAGACAGAATTATGAGTAAGGGGAGGAGCTCATGCTACGAAGCCAAAGTCTAATGAGGTGGCTGAAGTAAGATCTACGACCCATCAGTTGAGAAATGGATGAAAAAGGCAGCATCAGATCTTAGACTGAAAATTACTGGACTAGACTGGGAAAGGGTTTTGGGGTAAAGTGTATTATAGAAAGCTCAAGAAACTGTGTCCATGTTCTCCCTACATCCATTGGGGTTTCCTTAAGTCATTCTGATTTCCTCCCACCTGCCAAAACATGATGCTTATTGACTAATCTAAATTATTCATGCGTGTAATCCTTACTGTTGCACTAATTACTAGTGATATGGATGACAAAGATCTGCATGCACTAATTCACCTACCCAGTTTAACAAATAAGTAAATAAATAAAAATAAACTTTCAGAAATGTGTGGTGGTGTGTACACAGAGGCCCGAGATTCTATATATTATTGTGGCTGAGCATTTTTGTGGAACCACATCTGTAAAAGGACAAGAGGATTAACTGGGTAAGGAACTCCAACAATTCACAGTAAGTATATGAGATGATTGGAAACCCAAAAAAGAAGAAAGGGATAATGTGAGAAATTAATTTGTAAACGCAATTATAAATTTGTTGTGCAATTTTTGCCCCCCCCCCCACCTCCACCCCACCCCTACAGTACTCCTATAACCATTAAATGCAGTCCCACTGACTCATTTGTCCTATACTTCCTGGCACCTGAGAACACTGGGCATTGGGACAAAGAGCAGGGGACTGTGATGAGATAGAAGATTTTACGAGGTTTCAGGTTTCAAAATCAGCCTGCTTCTTAGTAGCATGGTCTACTTAGTTTTACTGTCTTCAGCATCTTCCAGATACTCTGGAATGTGCAGAACATTTAATTTACAAAGATAGTGATTATTTACTTTTTTTTAAAACTTATTTACAGTTTGTTAAACATGGTAGGGCAGTGATCCAACAAGATGACTTTTCAGGCTCAGAACAGTGGAAATGCAACCAAAGAAACAAGGCAGTTTAATCAATACCAATGCAACAGTGCTAATGTAAGAGCAATAATGCAAAGAGGCAGAAGTCAGGATAACAATTAGCATTAATGAATACAATCATAAGTAGATGTAATACAAGAATTCGGTCAAGGAAATCAGAGTATGTACATATGGTCATATCATTATATAGTATAATGCTACTGTACAGAAATTACACACAAAAAAAGTATTTGCAGTATGGACTACTGTTAGGCATGGAATATGAAGAAGAGTAAGGCATGAGTCAAATAAAGGGGTGAAGTGGAAAGGAAGAAGACAGAAAAGAGAAAAAATGTGTGTGGGGGGAGACAATAGGGAAGTATACAGTTATCTCCTACCCAGGTTCACGAGATTCAGGAATTACTACATGAGTTTGGGAACATGTTTACTGGTAAGCCAGGTTACAACCACCTGATGAGCACCATGCAGACACAGGATCTCATTTCCCATCCCAATTTCAGATCATATTATATTAAGTTAACTTTAATTTTTCTGAAATGGCTAAAATTTCTCTAAGTATTAAAGCATTGTCATATAAGTTGCACCAGTTTTAACCAATGTTGTCACATTTTGTCTAATTTGGTATAAAAGCCGAAAGACACAAACAAACAAATTTAGATAGATGTTTCTGATTGCTTTTGAAGCTTGTAAAATTATTGTTCTTAAATTGTTTTTGTTATACTTTAGAGCTCTTCTCCCTGCACCTCCGTTGAAATTGGCACCTACACACTTGGACCTTCTTGGGAATTAAATGTCAAATAAATATTGTTTTATTCTTAATACACAGTAATATTAATTATTTCTGATACCTAATCTGAAATATTTTTAAGTACAGGAAGTCAACATGGAGGGAAATTCAGGTGGTAGGTAGAGGATTAACTGAGAGGCCCCACCACAATGGTCCATATTGGGTCCCGCAATTGCTAAGGCCAGCCCTGATTCCCACTTTACATACAGTCAAAATGAAATACTAGTCAAAACTGAACTATTTAAAATTGAATTTCTGATCATGAACAACTTTATGCGGCCTATCAAAAATTATTATTAAATAAATATTTTAATAAATTATTTTAAAATAAATACATAATAAATTATTTACATTTAGATTGTTTCTAACCTGGAGCTCATCTGTTTATGAGTACACAATGTTAACATTTAGCCAGCACATTTCTGCATTCTATAATTACATGAAACACATTACAGGTTCAAGTTGTTAGATGCTCTTTTTCTTAAATGTTCTAATACAACATGCTTTGTATATATAGCAAGGTATGTTGAGCAATGACCATGTTAAACACCACAATTTTGAAATGGGACCCAAATATACCTCCAGTGGTTGCTATTCTATGCCCTCCTTGGCTATATATCGTACTCATACTGCTCCTACTTTGCAATATCCTGTGTAGGAAACATACCTCTCAACCGTACCAAATCTTGTTTTCCTCATTTTTTGAGGTCCACTACTTAATTTCCGAATTTACCAGCTTTTTTTTTTTCCATCTTTATTTTGACTGATGTCATCACGCGGAGGCATGCGCAGTGACGTAAGCTTTGTCAAGCCTGTCGGAATTAAGCTGAGGGCTGCTTTGGGCCCAGTGACTGAGTTTACAAGAGGGGTGGGACAAACAAAAAGCATGAATATGAACACTGAGCTGCTACAGTTATAGACGAGAAGCCTGAACACTGAGCTACACATTCCTCCAGGTAAAGCAGTGAGCTGCTGCTACATTTATTTTCCAAATATGCTTACGTGCTGCCAGCCAGAAGTGGAATGTGCTTGAATTGCGTTCGCTGCATTTGTTATTTGAAATCTGTACTTGAATTGCGTTCACTGCATTTATGTTATTTGAAATCTGTGCTTGAATTGCATTTGCTGCATTTATGTTATTTGAAATCTGTCCACTCAGTTTATAGGGGGGTGTGTGTGTGTTTGTGTGTGTGTGTGTGTGTGTGTGTGTGTGTGTGTGTGTGTGTGTGTAAAACTGTCCGCTCAGTTTATAGGTGTGTGTGTGTGTGTGTGTGTGTGTGTGTGTGTGTGGAAAACTGTCCGCTCAGTTTATATGTGTGTGGAAATCTGTCCGCTCAGTTTATAGATGTGTGGAAATCTGTCCGCTCAGTTTACAGATGTGTGAAAATCTGTCCGCTCAGTGTGTGTGTGTGTGTGTGTGTGTGTGTGTGTGTGTGTGTGTGTGCGTGTGTGTGCGTGCGTGTGTGTGCGCCTGTGTGTGTGTGTAATGCCCCAGACAGACATACCTGGTGGTTAGGGCTACTTAGGCTCAAACCTTGTACCTTTGGTACAAAAAGCAAGAGCCTGAGTTCCGTACCCATACTACCACTTCTGACTGAAGGAGTTATAGCTCTCAACTGTACAACTTTTTACATAATGTCTGGAATGTGTTTGGCTCATACTTTTGCTTTGTTCCTCTTAAAATGTGGATGATGCAGCGGTAGTGTTGTTGCCTCACAGTAAGAGGTTCTCTGGTTCGATTCTTGGGTGAAGTGCCTTCTGTGTGGAAGAGTTATAGCTCTCAGCTGTAAGAATTTTCAGATAATATCTGGAATGTGTTTGGCTTATACTTATGGTCTGTTCCTCTTAAAATATGGATGGTGCAGTGGCAGTGTTGCTGCTTCACAGTAAGAGGTTATCTGGTTTGATTCTTGGCTGAAGTGCCTTATGTGTGGAGCAGCTAGAGCTCTCAACTTTATTTATTTATTTTATTTTTATTTATTTTATTTTACATTTGTTGACCGGGCTAGTCTAGCTGGATATATTTCCATTTTCAGTAGAGGCCCGGAGAGAAAAGCTCCACATAAAAAAACATAGGCAATGAGACATATTGTTAAATAAACATAAGAAAAAAATTAGTAATATAAAATAGTAATAATCAATAAAACTTGGAGATAAAATTAACAAAAATAAGGCACACCAACAAAAAGGTCATGACTAGAGTTAAGTCAGTTTCAAAGCTTCTAACTTAATTCAAACAGGCTATGCCATAAGGCTCCTACTATAATAAGAAAAAGGAACAAGTGGATAGAGAAGAAGGAGAAAAGTGTAAGGTAAAGAGAGAGGGAAGAGACAGTAGTCAAGAAATGAGAGAAGGAATGAAAAGGACAAACAATAGGAAAGGGAGAAGTAAGAGAAATGGGTCAGAGCATAGAGGGAAAACAAGAGAAAAGAAAGGTGATTGCTAGGTGTTCAGCACAAGATAGGGTAGAAGGTCAGGAGAGGGGGGGAGAGAAGTCAGTCGGGTGTATCACAAGAGCAAAGCCAGTGGTTTTGGAAGTACAGTTTGATTTGTTGTTTGAAGAGAGGTAGGGATGTGATTAGAGTTATATCACTAGGTAGCAAATTCCATACTCGGCCTACAGTATTAGTGAATAAAGAGTCACCAGCTATGTTGTGAACTTTTATGGGTTTGGTCAAGAGTTTAGAAGAGGAGCGAAGGGAAGTAAGATTGTTATAAGGGAGTAAGAGTTGTGATAGAATAGGGGTGGTATCAGGTTGGTACAGAATTTTGTGGGCAATAGTAAGTTGTGAGATTATAAGATGACTTTTTAGTTCTAGCCAGCCTAGAAGTTTCAAATTAAGGCAGTGATGGGTTTTGAAAGGGTTACCAGTGGCGAAGCGGGCAATGTTATTGTAGCAAGTTGCAAGTTTATTTAGGTTAGTTTTCTTGAGGTTAGTGAAGATAGGAGAGGCATAAAAGAGAGTGGATATGAGGTGGGAGTGGGCAATAGTAGCTCTAGCAGATGGGGTGAGAAATGGCTTAATACGGTATAAGGATCCAATCTTTCTGTTTACTGATTTAATGGTGTTGTTGATGTGTTGATCAAAAGAGAGATTGTTATCAATGGTTATGCCTAGCAGTTTAGTTGTTGAGTCAGGAGAGATGATCGTGTTGTTGTTTGACAGGATAGTGAAGTGTAATGAGGAGGTACGAGTGGTGGGGGTGAAGAGGAGGAGTTTAGTTTTTTTAGCATTAAGGAGGAGGTATCGTCTAGTAAACCAAGTTTCTACTGTGTTGAAGACGTTTTGGGTTAGTGAGATTAGGTTAGAAGGGGAGGATGCTGAACAAATAATAGTGGAGTCGTCAGCGTATTGAATGCAGGTGGCTTGAGGAATTACTGAGTGGAGATCATTAATAAAAAGGGAGAAGAGAAGTGGGCCAAGAATAGAGCCCTGAGGGACTCCAATAGAAACGGGCAGTAAGGAGGAGATGTGGTTGTCCCAAAGAACGGCTTGTTGTCTGTTGCTGAGATATGAACTAAACCATTTTATAGTAAGTTTATCAAATGAGAGGGATTCAAGAATATTAATTAAAGAAGAGTGGTTAACCATATCAAAAGCTTTTGAGAGGTCAATGAAAAGAGCAGAAGAGAAAAGGTTATTATTGTGATTGCTGTTGATAGTATCAACAAAGGAAAGGAGGGCAGTAGTGGTGCTATGGTGGGGTCTAAAGCCATGTTGACAGTTAGCTATAATATTATGTAGGGAGAGATACTGTACAAGTTGCTGATGAATACATTTCTCCATAATTTTTGCTAAAGGTGAGAGAAGTGCAACTGGTCTAAAGTTAGAGAAGTCAATAGAGTTACCGCCTTTGTGTAGTGGGATAATATGAGAGACTTTCCAGATGTCAGGGATGGTTCCCTCTTGGATGGTCCTATTTATAAGTATAGTTATTGGGTATGCAATTTCTTTGGCTGCCTTTTGCAGAAAAAGGGAAGGGAGCTTATCGGCAGAGGGGGTGCAGGGTTTCAGTTTGGAGATAAGTCTATGGATGAAAGAGGTAGAGATAGGTTGTAGAGAGAAGTTGTAAGCAGAGTCTACTAGATTATTTGGAGGGTAGAAGTTATTAGTGTTTAGTTGACTAGCAAGAGATTGAATGGTTTCAGTAAAGAAAGAGTTAAAAGCATTTGCAGTTTGGTGAGGGGTGTCTGGGTCAGCATTTAGTGGGGAGGGAGTTTTGGCAGTTCCTGGGGATAGGAGTCTATTGATTGAAGACCAGAATTGTTTTGGTTTGTTAAAATGGGTTTCTTGTAGTTCACAGTAGAACTTTCTTTTGTCATTTATTATAGCTTTTTTGGTAAGGTTTCTAAGTTGGTGAAAATGAAGGAAGTCAGAGCTGATTCTTTGGCATCTCCATTTGGCCCAGACCTTGTTTTTAGAGAGGATTAGTTTCTTAGTTTCATTTGAGAGCCATGGGGCTGAAATTGACCTCATTCTAATGGTACGCTCAGGAGCATGTTTATTCAAAATGGAAAGAAAAGTGGAATTAAAGAATAATACTGCTTTGTTCAGTGGAAGTATTTTTAAGGGGTTCCAGTTACAAGCTCTGAGTTAGTTTTGAAATAGGTCAGTTTTAAAGTGTTTGGTAGAACGAATGTTTCTTATATTAGGGAGGTTTAGATAGTCAGTCTTTTCTCTTGTAATATAGGTTAGGGAATGATCACTGAGGTCATCAGGCATAGTTCCTACTTTATATGTGATGTTAACTTTGTTTATGAGTATCCAGTCTAAAATAGTCTGTTTTTTACTTTGTTTATTAAGCCTTGTAGTAGAGGTAATGGTTTGGGTGAAACCATTTAGGTTAATGTGAGAGGTGGGATTATCAGCGTTAATAGTATTCCAGTCTATAGTAAAGTCACCAAGAATTATAGTTTCTTGGGGGTAGTTAATGGAAACCCAACTAAGAAAGTCTTCTAAGATAGGTATATTGTTGCCGGGTGGTATATACATACAGATGATGTAAAGGGCTTTCTTTGCATTTAGTTGGAGTTTAGTGTACAAATTTTCACATAATGTCTGGAATGCGTTTGGCTCATACTTTTGGTCTGTTCCTCTTAAAATTTGGATGGTGCAGCAGTAGTGTTGTTGCCTCACAGTAGGAGGTTCTCTGGTTCGATTCTTGGCTAAAGTGCCTTGTGTGTGTTGTCAGCATGTCCTCCTTGTCTTTGTGTGGGTTTCCTCTGGGTGTTCCAGTTTCCTTCCACAATACAAAGATATGCGTCTGAAGCATTTCTTCCCAGGCCTCTGCTGAAAATTAGCTTGTTCCAAGTCAGACTTTCCCAGTTAACAAATGTTAAAAACCATAAATTTTATTTTATTCAGGCAAATCAGTGAGAACTGAATTCACTAAATAATGATAGCCATTTAAGTTTGTCTTCCTATCTTTTAGGAAACATATGGTAACAACATTTTATTCTAGCAACTTTCTAAGATTATACAAGCAATGTTTAAAATGTGTCCCTGATTTTGGTCCTTTGTCCCCCCCAATAAATTTTGGCTTTTTCCTGATTTCTTGTGCTGCACAGTTCTTCAGGGAAAGAGAAGTTTAGTGCTGCTTATGCAAAGTCTACTTGCATTGTTAGTAGCACAACAGGTAGTATACTTGCTTTTGCTGCAGAAGGCTGTGGTTTCTACACCCACATTCTGTAGATAGATTGCTGATACTACACTGCATTATACTTTTAAAGGGGGTGGACGCTGCAGTCCTAAGAATGTCCTCCTTTGCTGGAGATACCTATTAACTATGAACCTGTTATCAGTTTGCCATCCATTCCCTTTTGAAATATTACTAGCTTATCATTTTTTTAATGTAACACAGGCAATTTATTCTTCAAGGGCAACAGGCACTTTACTTATTTTATTTATTTATTTATATATTTTACATTTGTTGACCGGGAAAGTCCGACTAGGTTCCACAGATCCTGTTTTCAGTGGAGGCCTGGGGAGAAATGCTCCAGAAGCATGTCTTTAGACATGTAGACAAAACAATGAAATATAAAGTTGCTTGCTAGCAGCAACCTAGTTACAGATCTCTTTAACATGGAATTTAGATGACTTTTACTTCTGCTGAGATTGTGTATATTTACTGATACTGGTGGACTGTAGAAGTTTGAGTAGACTTTTATGATGGGAATGTTCTGAATTGGGCAGTTTTGTCATTACTGGTTCATGCATTTTGTTTCATTGCTTAATGGAAAAATGTGCAAACAATAAATTTAAAATGCGCTCTAACAAGTGTGCTGTATTATACAATTAATATAATTTAATAAAGTCAGGAAGGTGTATCAAAGAACACATGTATGTTTCTTGTTTCGTGTGCAAGGGACCTATGATTTGAAAAAGCCCAAATGTAATCTTTATCCACCATTAGCCAGATGCATTTCCTTTGAATGTGGGTTTCAATGAATGTAAGTTTCAAGGGCAGAGAAGTTTTAATGCCAAGTCTATTTTCATTGTGAAACTGTATTGCTTTGTTTAGCAGATGTCTATTAGCATTTGTGCTATAAAATGTAAAATAAAATCCAAATAATCATTATAGAAGTAAAGCAGTATGCACATTAGTGTTTATGGTACATGGGGTGAAATAGCCTGGTAATGGGACACTGGAATGGCTGCAGGGGGACTCTGGAGCCATATTTTGGTTGTCTGTTCTTCAGTTTGCATTTGAAAGTCAGTATGCCCCAATTCCATTGGAGTGGGCAGGGTTACATAATTATGTATGCAAATTTTATGTGAAGCAGTGTACACATTTGTACCTATTTTTCATGGGCCTTTGTCCAGATTTTTGATGTTTCCAGGTTGAGAGGTATGGTAGGAAATAGTTAAGCCTAGTTGGTGCACACTAATGGGAATAAACATATGCTGTGTAGTTCATATATAGATAGCATCTGGTCCAAGTTCATTCTGAGCTCTTCCCCCAACAATGCCATCTCTGCTACTTTTGCAGCAATTCTGGAAGTTTGGAAACTTCTCAGCTACTGAATTATGCATATTGTTTTTACACTACCGCTGAGTCTTTGGAATTTTGACTACTTATTAAAATTGTTACATCATCTAAACTGGTTGGTTATTTTATTTAAAATTAAATAGTGGAAAAATCTAAGAGACTTTTACAAATTGCATCAGAAAAAGGAGAAAACTGAATTAGTGTGTTGAACTGTTTTGTTTAGCACTCTAAGATCCAAATTTGGTCTCCAAGGCCACTGTTTTCTTTGGCAATAAAATAATCTTGAGTAAGTTTTGGACTCTATCTGGCCTGCAGGGACTTCCTGGATGACTCTCTTTTTGTAGCAGCTTTTGTATTTCTAGCGTGGCTACTTCCTTCTGACTGGGTGGAACATTGGGGATTCTTTCTCTTGGGTATAGGGGAAGGGAAAAGGGAATAATATAAAGCCTGGAAACAATCCTCTACACCCTATCTTCTGTTAAACTTTGCCAGCTTCATGGTTTGGGGATTAGCGACCCCCAATTGCCTCCAGAGGAAGTCAATCAGTCCTCCTTTCAGGAGCGCTGAAAGGGTTTGTCAGAAAAGGAATCCCTTGACCCCTGGTTTTGCAGGCCTAATCTGCCATGGAGGCATCTTCTACCATTATCGCCCCCCCCCCACCTGGGGTAGCTACCTTCACATGTGAACCACATCTTACAACCTCCACTTTGTTTCCGGGAAATGGTCCACTGACTGCTCGAGAAACATATGTCCACTGCAGACAAAGTCTTCCCATCCTTCTCACAGCTGGAGAGTGTGTCTTTCATTGTGGGGACAAACAAGGAGGAACCTTCAAAAGGAGCACTGATGAAAGAAGAATTAAATGGCTCCACAAAAATCACACAAGCACATCCAGGCATGCCTCCTAATGTAAATGCCTAACAGCCCTTGAGGTGCCTTCTGTAGCATGCAAGATGAGCCCCAAGGACAAATTAGCAACTGACTGAAGGGTAGCCAACTGTGAGGCCACAGAACATTGTGCCTCTTCAGTAATGGTCCCTGCCAGAGAGTTGTAACGCTCCTTGATTATGTCCCTTTGTAACCTCGTGAAGTGTGCCAAATAGTCCAGCGATATGATGGCAAATATCACTGAAGCATATACATTCTTCCCAAACCTGTTTCTCCCTCATCAAAGTCAGTGTCCTCTGTGACAGACTGCTAGGGAGAATCCATGCGTTTCCTCTTGCACATTTTCCGCTGAGGAACTTCCTCGGTGTGGTGTTCCAGAGAAGTATCTGATGAAATAATATCTGGCTGGGTAGACTGGAAGCTTCAGGCCGGCTGTCCCAGTGAGTGGAGTAATGAGGATTACAGTGCAAAGACAGACAAGAAGTCAGGGTTGGATACAAGGAGGAAGGGCACACCTGCTCTTCCAAAGCAGAGAATACCCTCTTCATGACCACAAAGGCTGACCACTTTGGAGAGAAGAAAGGCAATGAAGCCAAGAAAAGGTGTTTCTGGCCTGCTACCTCTCCCCACTCCAAGGGTCGGACACCTGAGGTGGAAGCCAGAGCCGAGCTGTCTTACACAGACAACCCTCTCCTCCTACCACCCGACACTACAACCTGCGAGAGATGTACTTACATAGAGCAATTGCAGCCAAACTGGAAGCAAAGCTCTCTCCAGCCAAGATTGTGCTAGACAGTCAAGAGGAAAAGGTTAACGCTTGCACTACACCTCAAGCAACATACAGCCCTTCAAAACCCACACATAGCAACACTAAATCCACATATGCAGAGGCCCTTAACATTAACCTGACCAAGCAACAAGGACCTCTGAAGCTGAAACGCAAACACCGGTTACAACCAAAGTGACACATAGCTCACAACACCAGTGTGCCACCCAACAACAGCCCCTAAGGCAAGACAATGTACCCAACACTTTAGTCATAGGTGACTCTATGGTCAGGCACACTGATGTCCCACTCACCAGGCTGAGCAAGGAGAAAATTACAGTCAGCTGCCTGTCGGGTGTCAGGATCCACCACATAACGCATCCACTCAAGTCACTCCACATCAAGTACAAATACAACTCTGTCATTGTCCATGTTGGAGTAAATGACTTCAGACATACCTCCCTGGACTACATGAAAAGAGACATGGAAGAGCTCTCGGATCATGTGGCCCAGGCAAGTATGACCCTAGCCCTGAGTAGCATCCTGGCTTCACCCAGAATGATACCACAGTAAAAGGACAAAATGATTGACTTCAACAATTGGCTAAGCTTCTGGTGTCATTCAAAGGGGATCCAGTATCTCTCTGCCTGGGACAACATGATCGACAAACCACGATGCTTTGCCAGAGATGGTCTGCACCTGTCACCCCTGGGATTCAGGTTACTGGCTAAGGCTCTTGCCACCCCTATAGTGCCTTTTTTAGGCAAGGTTCAGAGGACAAAACCACTACCGTAACAGATACAAGCATGCAAAATCAGAAGGTGAAGATGAAGATCTGATGTTGTCAATTTTCATTCATTCCTTAACCAATAAATCTTGGATCCAACTTGGCTGCTGTACTACGTCACAGCCGCCAAAAATGTCTTGAGCTGTCCTCCTACCCACAATGCTCTAAGCCTAGTGTCCTTTAGATCTTGTTTGCTGCTTGTAAAGATAATATTTTAGAGTTTCAGGTTTTCTTGCCTCTTTAAATACCTGCTGCACATCCTCATGGAACAAGTGCCTAAAAGTTATCAAAACAAAATCATCCAGGCTCTCAGCTGCAATTGCTCTAAGCTGGAGAGTACTGTTCCCCCGTGATGCTGTGTCAGAAGATTCAGTCTGTGAGGAAGCTTGTGGTAATTGCCCTTGGTTAATTCCATTACAAGGGAGAATGAATTTTGCCTGGGCAAAATAGGGTTACCACAGTCATCCTTGGTAATTGTTTCCCAATCTTTAGAAGTACTTTGAGGATCACTGTAAAGGGTGGAAATACATAAAGGAACATTCCCGATCATGGGAATGATAGAGCATCTGTATTCCAAGGATGGCTGCTAGGAAATCTTGAATAGAATTTTTTCAGTTGTCAGTTTTGAAAGGAGAAGAACAGATTAACTTTAGGTGTTCCCCATATCTTGATGAAGTCCTGGAAGACTACAAGTTGCATCTGTTGGTGAGGGTCTGTCCAGGATCTGCTAAGTCTGTCTGCCACTGTGTTTTGCTCTGACAGAATGTATGTGGCTTTAACAGTCAGAGAATGCTGTACAGCCAGCTTCTAGGCCATCAGTGCCAACCAGTAAAGAGGATATGACTTTGTACCCCCTCGCTTGTTCAGGTATCATATCACAGTAGTGTTTTCTGTGACCACTAGAAGAGGACCAGAAATCCATAAGTGATGAAGAACTTTTAAGGCATGAATCACTGCCAACATCTCTTTTACGTTTATGTGCTTTGGTATGTCCTGAGGACCCCACAAGGCTTGCACTTGAGACACATGGACAATGCTCCCCATACAAAATCTGAAGAGTCTCTCTGGATAGACTGGACTAAGGTATGAAGACAGAAAGGAAGTCCTAGATTCAGAGAAAGTTGATTCTTCCACCACTGCAATTCCTGTAACACAAATCCAGTTCCTGCTAACTGAAAATACAAGAGATGAAGGTGCTGGGCCTAACAATTCTTAGGGCACTACTGAATTTTTCTCATGCGTAGTCTTGGCTAGTGGTATCATGAGGACCACTGATACCATGAGGCCTAGAATTTTGAGTAACATTCTTGCTGAGGCCTTGTCTAGAAGAGAGAAGTATAAGAAAATCACCTGGGAAGTCAGAATTTTGTCTTCTGGCAAGAAGGCCATTCTTTTTAATGAATCTATCCAACACTCCAGGAAAAGTGTGAGGAAGGACTTTTCAAGGTTCAGTTTGAAGCCAAGATTGGAAAGGATGGATGCGACCTTGTCTGAGGACTCCAAGCACCTGAGTACAAAATCTGCACAAAACAGCAAGCTGTTTAAATAAGAAAAAATATGGATGCCTAGGGTTCTGCAAAAGGCAACCAGTGGAGTCAGACACTTTGTAAACACACAAGGTACAGTAAATAGCCCAATGGGGTAATGCAGAAAACTGATACTATAAGACAGACACAGCAAATATACAACATTTCCTGAAACTGGGAGCAGTAGAAATATGATAATTAGCATATTCGAGACCTACAGTTACCATGAAACAATGGTCTGGAAGGTAAGCATACTGAATTGTGGAAGTTTTACAAAGGTGTTTAGAAAGGGCAAATCCATGATAGGTCTCCAGGACTGCTCCTTTTATGGTACCAAAAAGATTTTGGAGTACAATCTTTTGCCTTTCTGTATCACAGGCACTGGTTCCATGACTTCTGCTTTTACCATGTGATGGAGCACTGGAGGAAACAGCTGTCTGGTCTTGTGAATGTGGGGAAGTTCCCCTGAAAGGGGAACGATTTTGTTATCCACTCCAAATTATTCTCAGAACCCATTTGTCTGAGACTACTTGCAGTCAAGGCTGTAGGGTTGAGACAGAGTCTAGGGGACAAAGGAAGAGAAGCAAAGGGGTTATGGGTGCTTTGTGACTAAGCACAGTCATTCCTTTGCAGGGAGGTTATTTTTTTCTGAAAGGAAACCCTTTTCTTTGGTTTCAAAGGCTTATCCTCCTGTCATTTCCTTTTGGATATCTAACTTCTGTTTGGCTGGGATTTTTGTTTTTTTCTGACCCTTAAAGGAAGATGCCTTGTTTGGAGAGAACATGCATAAATGAAACATCATAAATACCCGTTGCATTAGTGTGCCTCTATTATCCTACTGTTTAAGAATCTGTGTAACAGAGGGCCCAAACACCATTTCAGACCTTAAAGGTACATTCAAAATTGTAGCACTTAAATCATTAGAGAAGTTATCATTAAGTAACCAAGCATACAATCTTAATACAACAGAAGAAGCAGCATTTTTCGAAACTCTATCTGCACACTCAAGCATACCTCTCAAAGCTCAGTCAAATTAGAAACAATTTCATTCATATAATGGATGCAGCAAAATTGTTCAGACTGCACAAACACCATAAAATACATTTCCACATATAGCCTCGATAATTTAACATTTTAAAGTCTAGATTACTAGAAGGATACATCCTTCTGCCCTGAAGAACTAACCATTTTCCCCTCTTTATTACGGTCACTGAATTAGATGAAGCCAAGGACTGTTTATCTGAGCAGGCTGCTGGGGAAACCACAGCTGGGTCAGTAGTAAAATGAAAAAATAGATCAGTCATATACAAGGAGACCTTATCTTTTTAGGGACTCCTGTTATAGATATTGGTGTCCTGTATGCAGCTTTATAAACATCTTCCAAGGTCTGTTGCAGAGGGGGCTAGCGAAAGAATTGTGCATCTCATCCTATATAACATCATACACCCTGCCTATTTCTGAAGCAGTTTCTATCTGCTCCCAGGCAAAAACACACTAAATCTAGCAATCATCAGAGGAAAAGTTAACACTTGTTTAGACTTAAGCTCTGGTTCACCTTCTGAAGAATCAGAGTGACTGGGCCACATGTCAACTACTAAATCAACACTGTCCTCATCAGATTCCTCATTGTTCTCTGAAACAACAGAAAGGTTTCTAGCCAAATTAGATTATTAAATTAGATAAATTAAATTGGCACTAGAACCACATATGGGAACAGACCCACCAGTATTAGTTACATGCAGAGCACTCTTAGCCAAGGAAACCACATCATCCTTGTAAACAGCTATAATCTGATAACCAGCTGTATTATGAAGCTTCTGTTTTTTTGTCTTGTGAACTTCAGTACTACATAAACTATCCTGGCAAGGAGTCTCTTAACTCAGACTACTCCTGCACCTAATGTTTTTTTTCTCCTGTACCTATGACAAGTACTGGAACAGCCCTGGTGGATGTGTCTAAACCCCTTTCTACAGTTTATACAATGGCCAGCAAAGATATACTAGAAGGAAACAGGGCAAAAGGTAAGTGGTCTGCAGGCCAAGCAGTGGCCCTGACAGAATTACTCACTTAAGCAGGGCCATATTTTTATTTATTTATTTTTTCTATTTCAGTGTAAACCAGAACAATACATTGATAGTACTGAATAGTGTCTCATAACAACACTTAACCTTTTAAGTCAAAAGTAATGTCCTCAGACAACTAAACTTTGCCAAACTGTCCTATTACCACAAAAAACAGTCTGAAATGTGTTCAGAATTCTTTTACAATTGACAAACGATAAAGAATGTCCAATACACAAAGTCTAAACACCCAAGCAACCAAAGTGCCAAACCAGTGTTAAACATTAGTTCCACTCAGTTTAACACATTGAACTGCCATTAAACATTTATTAGCAATTTAAACTGTTTTCTTGTCAAAGAGAGTAAAATCTCCACCGTACATTCATATAACCTCATTTGCATTAAAACTGTGATCAGAGCAGAACCACACATACAGTAAATAATGTATAAATGCTAAAAATCCAAATTCTGCAATATTTACCTATCAAAAGATAAAAATAAAGCATAGTAGCAACAATAAAAACAGGTGTGATTAATTTGTGACTCTGACTGCATGAGACAGCCCTAAGACGCATCACACATACATAGTACACATCCAAAAGAAATGTTGAAAGTTTCCTCAGAAACAGTAAAAACAAGGATTTGTCAAACACAGAAGCCAAATAAACACCACTACAAGCAGAAATTCCTAAAGGAATTAGTGTAAAGACTGAAAGAAATAAAATTAAAATAAATATTTTTAAATAAACATAAAATAAAAAGAGAATAATAAATCTAACAATAAAATGGCAGGAAAGGGGTCCTCAAATGGGGCTTATATTAGCAGTAAGCCAAAAAATCAGCAGTGGATCTTGTGAAGAGTCAGAGGACTTTTTTCTTTAGATGGCAGAATAAGATGGAAAAAGAAGTCATATACTTACCAATAACGTTCCATCTGTGTTGTTGATCTTCACTTATCCTTGACATATGGGTTCAATTCCAAGCATTGGAACCAACTTGGTCGTTACTACAGCCCGCGAGAACCAAAAACTCTCAAGCTTAAGTCCTACCCAGAATGCTCCTCTCCAATGTACCTCAGATCAAGTTTGCAGATAAACATGTCAGGATGTAAACCTAGTATCACTTTAGTGGAGACCATACCTAGTGTCATATATGAAAAAACATATGGCTATGACCAGATTTCGTTCCACCAGGAGGTCTGAATGGAAGGGGGATGGAGAGTGGGGAGTCAAGGATAAATGAAGATCGACAACACACGTGGGATGTTGTGGTAAGTACATAACTTCTTTATCTGATGTTGTCAATCTTCATTTATTCCTTGACACATGGGCCACAGTCCCCAGCTACCTTAGATCTTGGGAGGACTTATGGAAAGATACTCCTGAGCACCACAGAACCAAAAGATGCTCTTCCCCAGAGACCAACCCCATTTTGTACGGAGTAATAAAGGTATGTGGGGAAGCCCAGCACAAATATCGTCCATGGAAGCCTTAGAATGACGTAGCTATGAGTCTAGTAGTGTGTGGCCTGACAGACTCAGGCAATTCAACTTTCCTCTTGCTGTATATGAAGGATAATAAAGGATATACAATCTTTAAGCCATCTAGATAAGGTAACAAGAAGTTATGTACTCATCATAACGTTCGATGTATGTAGTCCATTTCGCCTCACATTCTTACCCGTGGGTTCGGAGCCGAATATCGGCTCCGACTCGGCCGATTTTTACTAGCTCAAAGTCTCTCATTGGCTGGGCTAAGAAGGTACCATATGGTGCACTGCTCCCTATCCCCAGATCTAGTTTGCTGCGAAACAATGTATACACTTCATACACACCTCTCATGCATATAAAACAGTCACTAAAGAAGGGACTCAGCAGGTGACAACCTATACTCCAAATCTTATGCTCCAAATCCTCCAGGCAGGGAGAAGGTGGGAGGGTAAGTAAGAATGTGAGGCGAGATGGACTACATACATCGAACATTATGGTGAGTACATAACTTCTTGATGTTATGTAGTCCTATCTCGCCTACATTCTTACCCATAGGACAGCGTCCCTAGCACCTACATCCTGGGTGGCTCATAGGAAAATACTCCTGAGAACTGTGGAACCAAAGGAAGATCTGCCCCTGGAAACTACGTCCAATTTGTAATGAGAAACAAAGGTGTGGGGAGAAGCCCAAGTAGCTGCAGCACATATATCATCCATTGACAATCTAGCTTGAAAAGCTGTGGAAGTGGAAACAGCCCGCGTGGAATGAGTCTTGACTGGAAATGGCAAATTTTTATCTCCTGCCTGACAGATGAAAGAGATGCAACTGGCTATCCATCTAGACATTGTAACCTTGGATACTGGAGAACTCAATCGGTTTTTTGAAAAGGATACAAAGAGTTGGTCAGACTTACGGATATCTTTTGTCCGGTGTAGATAGAAGCGTAACTGTCTATGCACATCCAATTGGTGAAATCTAAATTCTGCCTTATTAGAGAAGTGGGGAAAAAACACTGGCAGCTCAATGGATTGATTAATGTTAGACACAGAAGCCACTTTAGGAAGAAAAGATGGGTTTGGTCTAAGAGAGACCATATCTTTGTGAAAGATTAAATATGGGGGCTTGATGGAGAGAGACTGAATTTCCGAGACCCTCCGAGCTGAAGTGATAGCTACCAAAAATGCTGTTTTCCATGTTAAGAATTTTAACTCACAGGTAGCTGCAGGTTCAAAAGGTGGCAGTGTGAGTGCTTGGAGAACAAAATTGAGGTCCCAGGGCATGACGGGTTTGGACACTGGGGGACGAAGTAACATGGTACCTTTGAGGAATGCTTTGCATAGTCTGTGGGCCATAAGACTGGGTTCATTCGCTACATGGAAATTAGATATTGCCGCCAGTTGAACTTTGATGGTGGCTGATGTGGATCCCTGATAGAAAAGCATTGACAAGAATTCCAGAACTGAATCTATGGGGGCTGTATAAGGATCAATACCTCTAGAATGAGCCCAGATGGAAAACCTTTTCCATTTGCTAGAATAAATCTTCCTAGTGGATGGCTTATGGGAAGACGATAGAATATGGAACACCTCCGGTGGAAAATTATGATGTCTGACTAGTGATGGAAGTGGAGTAGCCAGGCAATCAACCGGAGAGTCCTCAGAGAGGGGTGGAACTGTCTTGACATGTGTGTCAGTAAATCTGGTACAGGGTCTAGAATCCAAGGAGTGTCCACAAGGTATGGTTGAAGAAAGGGGAAACCATACTTGCCGAGGCCAATGTGGGGCAATCATAATCATTCTGCTTCCCAAGGATTGAGCTTTCTGAATCACTGTTGAGAGAAGGGGATACGGAGGGAAAGCATAAAGCAGACCGGAGGGCCAATCGTGAACCAGAGCGTCCCTGGGTGACTCCCCCTGTGGGGGGATCAGCATAAAGTAGTTGCTGCATTTCACATTGAGAAGACTGGCAAACAGGTCGCAGCAAGGTTGACCCCACCTGCTGAAGATTCGCTCTGCAACCAGGCGATTCAGGGACCACTTGTAAGGCATAAGTATTGCTCTGCTTAGCCTGTCCGCTACTACGTTGTACTTCCCCAGAATGTGCATCACCAGCAGAAACCGTTGGGAAGCTATTGCCCAATTCCACACTCGCATGGCCTCTCTGCACAGGGAATATGATTGTGTACCCCCTTGCTTGTTGAGATACCACACTACTGACATGTCTGAGTGTATCGCAATAGTCCCTAGAGGAAGAACTTCCTGAAGTGCCTGCAACGCAAGAAGCACTGCTCTCATCTCTAGGACGTTTATATGCAAATGTATCTCATGTTCTTGCCACGTGCCTTGGACTGTCCTGCCGAGATAATGCCGCCCCACCCCATCTGGGAGGCGTCCGTGGCCACCATGACAACAGGGATGGGAGGAACAAAGGGCTTTCCCCTTTCAAATTGTTGGTGCATAACCACCAACGGAGGTCCTACTTGCACCTGTCTGTGATTAAGATGGGATGAGATAGTGGAAGCCTTTGTAGAGACCATTGGACAAAGAGGAGCCACTGAAGAAGTCTCATGTGTAATCTCACTAGAGGGACTAGCATGATAGTTGCCGCCATGGTCCCTAGGAGTTGTAGAACCACTCTTGCCTGTGCTTGTCTGAGTGGCATCAGTATATGAATTTGTCATTGCAACACCATGATCCTTTCTTGTGGTAGGAATGCTCATATTTGAATGGTGTCCAGCTCTCCTCCTATAAAGGTGGCACGCTGTGAGAGCAATAAGGCAGATTTTTCCCACTTTATCCTTATGCCCAATTGATAACATAGACTGATGGTAGCGTCCTTCGTTTGAACTAGTTGATGCCTGGTGGGGGCAGTAAGTAGCCAGTCGTCCAGGTACGGAAACACCTGGAATCCTTGATGTCTCAGGTTAGCCATCAACACTGCCATACATTTGGTGAACACCCTGGGGGCAGTGGTGAGACCAAAGGGCAGGACTCAAAAATGGAAGTACCTGGCTCCCAGCCGGAAGCGTAGATGACTCTTGGATGCTTTGTCCATTCTGATATGGTAATAAGCATCCTTGAGATCGATGGGGCACATCCAAACTTTTTCTCCCAACAATGGGAGGATTGACTGTAGAGTGACCATCCGGAACTTGGACTTGTGTACGTAATTGTTGAGTTGACTGAGATCTAGTATGGGTCTCAGGTCCCCTGTTCTTTTCGGCACCAAAAAGAATCTTGAGTAAGTCCCTAATCCGATTTGGTCTGAGGGGACTGGTTGGATGGCTCCTTTTTCCAGCAGCTGAGACACCTCTGAGGCTGCTTGATCCCTTTGACTGGGTGGAACGTCTGGGATTTTTCTTATTGGCGGGGGTATTGAAGAGAATGGAATGAGGTAACCCCCGGAAACTATCCTTAGTACCCATTGGTCCTGGCTGATGCTCTCCCAAGCTTCCAGGTATAAGGAAATTCAACCCCCGACTGGCTCCGGATAAGCGCAGCCGGGCACACCCTCAGGAATGAGAGTATGGAGAGCCGCGAAAAGAGTCGAGGTCTCCCGAATTGCAGGGGCCCCCTCTGCCTCTGGGGTGATGTCTCCCTGAGTAACCCCCCTCCCCTGCCTCTGGAGGGGGGTTCACCTTGTGCGGCAGGAAAAAACCTCTGTGATTTCTTGAACCACATCTCTCCCCCCCGGTGGGCCTTGGGATAAGGCCTAGAAGGAAGGGAAAAACAGACCCCGACGGCAGCCAGGGTCTTTTCCCTCTTGCTCGCACCTGGTGAGCGTGTCTTTCACTTTGGTCCCAAACAAGGAGGAACCATCAAATGGGGTGTCAGTGAAGGAAGACTTGAAGGCCTCCGTGAAGTGACACAGGTGTAGCCAGGTCTGCCTTCTAAGGGCGACCCCTGAGCTCGCCGCTCTACTCGCTCCTTCAGCCACATATGAAATGAGCCGCATGAATGAGTTAGTGATGGAGTTGAGGGTAGAAACCTGTGCGTTAACCATCTGAGCTACCGCCTCAGGTATGTTACCCGCAAGAGTATCTCCCAGTTCTCTGAGGAGATCTCTCTGGAGCCAAGTGAAGTGAGACAAATAATTCAGCGACCGTAAGGTGAAGGTTGCTGAAGAAAGGGTATGCTTCCCGTACCGGTCCATGGTCCTAGGCTCCTTGTTAGGAGGATGGACTGACGAGGAAGATTCTGTGACTTCCTTCTGGGTGGCTGCCGCCACCACCATGGCATCTACCGGGACTCCTTTTGATAGAAACTCTTTTCCCTGGAGTGCAGACAGGAACTTGTTGGGGTGCCTGAGTATGGGCTCTACAGAATCAGGATTTTCCCACACTCTTCGTCAAATGAGGTCAAGCAGTTCATCAAAGGGTGGAGACACCCAGGAGGTGGAAGGTTGAGTGCCAAAAGCCTTAAGGAATACTGACTCCTTCTCGGAAGGAGTTTTGGAAGGCCAGCCTCCTCTTTGTTTCAGTATCTCCAGGATATTGGAGAAGGAAACATCATCAGAGGAAGACTTGGGGGACCCTTCCAATTCCTCGAGGTCAGTATCGGAGGTGAGAGAGACATCCTGGGAGTCTATGTGCTTCCTCTTGCACAATTTCTTTCTAGGGGGCTCCTCAGGCAAAGACTCTGGGAGACCCTCAGAAGGTTGAGGACCACTCGTGGGGGTGTCCTTAGGGCCTGAGGCTCTGCTGTCCAAGGACAGGTGAGTGTCAGAGGCTCTCGCCGGGGTGGTGGGGGACGGAATGACCGATCCAGGTGATGTAGCTGACGATCTTGCCAGCGCGCTCCGCATGGCCTCGAAGGCAGGTCCTCCTGGCTCCGAGAACCGACTGGCCTCCGAGGCCACGACCGGGACCGGGGTCCCCCGAGCCGATGCGCCAAGAGGGAGACTCGGAACCAACAGCTGTCCCGACATGTCCCCCTCAGGCCCGACCGAAGAGTCCCGAGTCTCGAACCCTGTGGACAGAACCGACATGGTTGGAGCCGAAGTCGGCACCGATAAACCTAAAGGGGGTATCGGAGCCAGAGCAGGAACATCCTTCGGAGAAGAGCATACTGGCTCTGACAACAAGGAAGTGCTCGGAGGAGGAATCATCGAAACGGACATGACAACTGACTCCGGAGCCGAATGGGTCAGAGCTGAAAACAATTTGGCCAACACCGGCGACTGCAGGAGCCTCTGCACTACCCTGTCAACATCCAAACCAGAAAGCCTGGAGGATTTGGAGGAGATAGATTGAGATTGGGGGGGGGGGGTGATTGGCTCAGAATGGGCTCAAGGATAATTGGAGCTGATGCTATTTCGGTTAATACAGATACCTCCTGCAGCCCCGAGGACAGTGGAGCCGAGGAGGCAGAGTCCAAAACTGTAATCTTCTCCGGAGGCTCCGAAGTGGCAGATGGAGTCGGAGACCTTTTCTTGGACTTGGAAGTTTTAGACTTAGTACTCAAAGCCGAATCAATAGCTTCCTCAAAAGATGGTTTTAAAAGTCCCTTTAAAATTAACTTGTTTTTTCTCTCCTGGAGCACCTTAGGACTGAACGCATGGCAAAAACTATATGACTCCTGTAAATGGATGGCTCCGAGGCAGTAGACACACACAGAATGTCCATCCGTGATGGACATTTTATATCCACATTTGGAACATTTCTTAAAGCCAGAAGGCTTATGTTCCTTCTGGAACCAGGAACCAAACCACGACACGACCAATAAGAAAATCCACGGAGTCTGAAGCTCAACCACCACAGTACTTTATTGCACAAGCTTCACCAACTGGAAAGACAAAAATGAGAAAACTGGTTCTCCACAACTGACCTAGGTTTCGTCAAATGACTTCAAACAATATAACTTCCGCATTCAATTGGCTTCTTCAATAAAACAAACCCAGCACTTCAACGCTACCAATTAGATAATTTTATGCCCACTTCCGCATGTTTGTCACTACACAGTGCAGCCTATAGTACGGGATCTTTAGGAAGGTCTGCGTTCCTTCTGATCTTTGGACATTTTACAATGAACAGTAAAGGAAGCCTAGATGTAACACGCAAAAATGGTGGGAAAACACCACACAATGTTGAACACCAGATACTAACCAACAGGCACACTGAGCACCTCTAACCTAAATGGTTCACACAAAAAGACAGCAGAAAAAACAATACAGTCACACACAAGAACCTCTAATTGAAACGGTTCTGCAGGGAACACAGACCAAAAGTTGAAAAACTACAGAAGGGGAGGACTAGGTCCTCTAACTAAAATGGGCCTAGCCCGCTGGAACAGGAGGGATACCAAACAACTAATACAGCACTGAAACACACACACAAATTAGCGATCAGCAAGAGTAGCTATTAAAATAGCTTTTGGGTTTGAATAAACAACTTTCTCAATGAGAAATAGTAAAAGAGAGGGTACTTAGCCACAGCCAAGCAAGACCACGTCCGAGCTCTACAAGCGGCAAACGAGATCCGGGGATAGAGAGCAGTGCACCATGGGATACCTTCTTAGCCCAGCCAATGAGACACTTTGAGCTAGTAAAAATCGGCTGAGTCGGAGCCGATATTCACCATGGGTAAGAATGTAGGCGAGATAGGACTACATAACATCCTTGGATACTGGCTTATGGATTCTGGTATCTGAAAAGGAAACTAACGGTCAGATTTTCTAATTTCTTTCATTCTATGAAGATAGAATCACAATTGTCTATAAACATTCAATAAATGCAAGGAGTATTCACCTTTGCTTGAGAAATTGGTTGGAAAGCGGTTGGAAGAGATCACCCACTGCCAGACTCAGAGCTTCTTGACAAAGGGGGCACAACTTGGTTCCTACCTGCTTGCTGATGTACCAAACTACCGACATATTGTCGGTTTGAATCACAATTGTTCCTACGGGGAGAGCAGCCTGCAACGTTAAAAGCACTGCCCTCAGCTCTAGAACACTGATAAGCAAGTTGACCTCCAAGTGCTTGAACAGTCATGCCTAGATAATGGCCCCACCCCATCTGGGAGGCATCTGTGGTCACTATGACTTGGGGTTGAGAGGGAACAAAGGGATGGCCCAAGAGAATTTAGTTTGACCGAATCCACCAAGCTAGGTCTTTCTTGCAATGACTGGTAATCAAAATATGATCTGACATTGGCTGATACAGAATGGACCACTGAGAAGCTAGAAGCCACTGAAGAGTTCTCATGTGAAATCTTGCTAAAGGAACTAACGCAATGGCTGCCGCCATTGAGCCTAAGGCCTGTAAGAGCAATCATGTGGCTACTCTCTTGTTCCTGACAATCTCTTTTACTACAGCCTTGATCTTTTGCAATCTTGGAAGAGGAATAGAAGCTATGCAAGTATTGGTATTCAGCACTGCTCATATGAACTCTAAAGTTTGTGTTGGAGTCAGTTGTAATTTTTCATAATTTACGGTAATACCCGGGTTGCCCTAGGTCTGGAGAATGTAGTCTCTTGCTTGTTCCAGTTGATGCCTGGTGGAAGTGGTAATGAGCTAGTTGTCCAAGTGCTGATACACCTGGAATCCTTGCAGTCTCAAGTGAGCTGCTACTACTGCCATGCATTTGGTGAACACCCTGGGGGCTGTGGTGAGGCCAAAGGGCAGAGCTCTGAACTGATAATGACTGGTTCCCTGCCAGAAGCAGAGAAATCTCCTGGAGTATTTGTCCATTTTTATGGGTAATACGCATTCTAGAGATGTATCAAGCACATCCAATTGTCTTTCTCTAAAAACGGGAGAATACACTGAACCGTGACCATCCAAAATTTTGTTTGTCAAACGGACTTGTTTAAACCACTCAGATCCAAAATTGGTCTTCAGCACCCTGTTTTCTTTGGCACTAAAAAGAAACCTGAGTAAATTACAGATCCTATCTGTCTGGTGGGACCTCTTGGATGACTCTTTTTTGAAGACGTTTTTGAATTTCTAGTACTGCTGGTTCCCTCTGAACTGATTGGAACATCAGAGATTCTGTTAGAATTGTTGGGAAAAACACAGAAAGGGCATAGTGTATCCTCTGGTTATAATCCTTTGCACCTAAACATCTGAAGTTATTTGAAGCCAGGCATGTTGGTGCAAGGATAGATGCCTCCCAGCTGCTTCCAGAGGAAAACAATCAGGCCTCCTTTCAGGAACACTGGTAGGGTTTGCCAGTAAAGGAGTCCCTGGAACCCTAACTTTGCAGTCCACCTCTGCCATGTGGACCACATCTTCTGTTAAAGCCCCCCCCCCCTGCCCTGGGAGAGCCACTGCCACATGTGTCCTGAAAAGACCCTTGGGGCTTTCTGAATCACATTTTCCCACTCCTCTGGTTCCTAGAGGACCACTGAGGAGTAGAAAAATATATGCCCACTGCAGAAAAGGTATTTCTGTCTTTCTGACACCTGGACAAAGTTTCTTGAACTTTAAGGCCAAAAAGAGACGATCCATCAAAATGTCCATTGACAAATGAAGACTTGAATGGCTCTGCAAATATGAGCCTCACAGACTAACTGAAATGAACTCCAGGGTGGCCAACTGAGAAGCAACCTTATCTTGGACCTCTTCCTGTATGGCTCCTGCCAAGGTATCTGATAGCTCTTTAATCAGATCCCTCTGAAGTCTGGTGAAGTGTGCCATAAAGTTCAAAGACCGTAATGCAAAAGTCGATGAAGTATAAACCCACTTTTCAAACCTATCCATCACCTGAGACTCTCTACTGGGAGAAAGGATAGTGGAACCTTCCTCTGCTAGTCCCTTTTTTTGTGGACGCCTCTACCACTATGGCATCTACTGGTAATCCCTTTGCCCAAAACTGATGGTCCTCTGGTGCAGAAAGAATTTTGTCTGGCCTCTTGGGAATAGTTTCTATAGTGTCAGGAGCCTTCGCCCCCTGCCAAATCAACTTAATGAGCCTGTCAGCCGGCAGAGTGACCTAAGAGGTAGATGGTCAAGCGATGAAGACCTGCAGGTATACTGATTCTTCCGAACAGGGCTTTTGGGAAGTCCAGCCACCCCTCTGTTTAAGGAACTCAAAGATGTCTCCAAAGGAGAAGTCTTCCAGGAATGACCATGGGGAAACCTCCCTCTCATCAAAATCAGTATCTTCTGTGATGGATTCTTCCAGGGAATCTAAGTGTTTCCTCTTACATTTCCTCTTCTAAAGAACCTCCTCAGTGGAATGATCTGGGGAGGTATCAGAACAGGATAATACTTGAATAGGTGTCTCCTGTGGCTTTGGTGCTCGCTGACCAGGCATCGAAATTGGAGGAAGCTCTGGTCGAAAGGAAGGAAAAGGAATCTGCTCTGATAGAGAAGGAACTGACTGAATGCCACCAGTAGACAAGGCCCTCCACATTGCCTGGAAAGCTGGCCCTCCGAAGAGGGAAGGGAGCCTGGAACCGAGAAGGACTGCCTTGGGACCATGGTCATGCCCTGCTCAAAAGAAGCTGCTCCTGAAGCTGAAACCAGGGCAGAACTAATGTGTGGCATAGCCCCGAGGTGCAGAGATGGCTCCGAAAAAAACTGAGTAGAGACAGCTTAACCATAATCCAGAGAGTTCTCTGGATTTGACAGAGCCAAAGAACTTGGGGTAGAAACTGGTACCAGAGATACAGATCTCATCGGAACCAAAACAATCATTGCCAGGAAACACATTGCTAGAATCTCCAAAGCCTCAGAGGAGGTTAGTGGGGGAAGAATAGGAGGGGTCACAGAAGAAGGGGATCAAGCACTCAAAGGGGGTGAAACCGAGGATGCACCTGCAAGACACCTGACCGTAAGGAGCTCATCCACCAATCTCAACATGTTTAATTCTGTTAGGCTCTTAGTGGAATGAATTGACTGGGTAGAGGGGTTTTTGGTCTTTCCAAAAATGGACTGGGCGAATGACCAGAAAAGGGGTCTATGGATGGGGAATATCTGGTCCAGGCCTATCCAGGAAAGAAAATTCTGGACAGTCCACTGTATCGAAAGATATCTGTGCCACAATAGAAGATGGTGCCAAGGTCATCGGCTCCATAGTTTCTGATAATTTCGGTACCAGTGATGAAGTTAGTTTTGGTGTTGAAGACGGCACCAAAGATGCCTTTGAAGAGACTATCAGTTCCGTAAAAATGGCAGGAGCTGAAGTCCTTTGTTTTTTGGTGGTTGGTGCCGAGGGAGAAACTGGTATCGATCGACTCCTCCTTTTTGGTTTGTCTAGTTTGGAGGATGAAGAGGAAGCTACATCTGTTTTACTTTTACCAGAAAACAATAGATAAGGCCTCCTCAAAACCAGATTTAATTATCCCCTTTAACAATAATTTGTTTTTCCTTTCTAACTCACGGTGACTAAATGCATGACAGATTGACCAATCCTCTTCCAAGTGCACTGGGCCCAGGCAATAGACACAAAGAGTATGCCTATCAGAATTAGGCATCTTACAGTTGCACTTGACATTTTTTAAATCCAGAAGCTCCTTTAACTTTGTCAGCCATATCTGATAGCAGCAGCAAGAGAGGTTCCATGGTGGTGCAGCGGTAATGTTGTTACCTCACAGCAAGAGGTTCTCACATTCGATTCTTGGCTTGGGAGTGCCTTCTGTGTGGAGTCTGCATGTCCTCCCCGTGGTTGTGTAGCGTTCGAAAGACATGCGTGTGTAAATGGGCGTGCCTTCAATGAAGGTTGGGCATCGAGCTGGTACCTCGGCATTTCGTAAAAATCGACTGCCAATCATTAGCGGACCGGAGTTCCGCTGTGGCGACCCCTTACCGGGAAAAGCCGAAAGACAAACATCAACAACAGAAAGCCAGAAGAGAACGGGACAGGAAGGCTACCAACAATGGAAGATAAGAGTTCAGAAGGTTACAAATGATGGTAAAAAGACTACAACTAGTGTAGGGAGAAAAACAAAAATAAAACTAGTATATCTTTTTTAAAGATATAGGAAGAAGGAATAAAAAATACTACCAACAATGGTAGTTGCAAGATACACCAAAGTGTATAAGGGAAGGAAGTAGAGGAGACGGAATTTATATATATGAAAGGGTCCCCTTTACTTTACCGAAACGACACTTCACCGACACGCGGAAGACCGAGACAAAACGACCGATAGGTAAGTTGACCGAAAAGGTGATTTGCCGACAGCCGAAAGACCGACAAGGGTAACGTGTGAGCGCGACTCGGTAAGTGTGCGATAGTGACGGAGTTAGGAGCGGTCAGGTAAGTGTGCGATATTGTGGGATTTTGGGTTAGGGTGTGGGAAAGGTGAGTGTGTGGTAGTGTCCGAGTTAGGGTTCGGGTAAGGTAAGTGTGTGATAGTGATGGACTGTAGTTTAGGGACGGGTTAAGTGAGTTAGGTTTAGAGTGCGGGTAGGGTGAGTGTGCGATAGTGACGGGCTTTATGTTTTAGGGTGGGTTAAGTGAGTTAGGGTTAGGGTGCAGGTAGGTTAAGTGTGCGATAGTGACAGTCTTTAGGTGTAGGGGTGGGTTAAGTGAGTTAGGGTTAGGGTGCGGGTAGGGTAACTGTGCGGTAGTGTCGGACCTTAGGGTTAGGGTTTGGGTTAGGGTTAGTGGATATGTCATTGTGTGTGATGTGTGGTTTACGTTGTTAGTGTCGGTGAATTGTGTTCAGTTTTGTGAGTTGTCGGTGTTGTATGGTTTCGGTAATTTGGGGTCGGTGTTTTGTGTGTCGGTGAAGTGTCGTGACGGTAATGTAAAGTAGACCCATATGAAATAGGTAGGCAAAAAGGCAACAAAATATAAACTAATAAGAAAAAAACATAAGCTAGAGAAAAAAACTTTAAAATAGAACAAGAAAATTGAATTTAGCTCGAGAGCAATTTGGCAACATGTCTGTCACAGGAAGCAGAAAACAAGATCTGAGGTAAATTGGAGAGGAGCATTCTGGGTACATACATACATACACACATACATACAAATATTTCAAACATGGGCATTAAAAGCCCTTCTAACTTGCCCATATACTATAAGACTTGTTCCCATAATAAGTGTCCAGGCTGTTCTTAAAAATATCTAAACTAGAGCTTGCTTTAATGTAATTTGGTAGTCTGTTCCATGCATCAGCTATTCTGTCAGAGAAGCAATTAGTACACTTCTCATTCCTATAGAATCTTCTACATAGAATGTCTGATGATTCTCTAGTACCTTTTGATAGCCCCAAACATTCCTAGAGTAGTTGTCTCTAAATGCCCTTGAATAAGATCTCTTATATATCTATAAGATACACTGTACAAGTTCAGATATTTTAGTCTTTCATAATAACTTAAATTTTTACAGCCATGGATGCCCTTGGTATATTTCCTCTGTACACTTTCCAGTTTACACATGCTTGTTTTTTTTTATAGGGTTTCCATATTGTTAGTCCATATTTAAGTTTGGGTCTAATGTAACTAACAAAACAATGACTTCATCATTTTTGATTTCTAGACTTTATACATCTTTTTATACAGCCTATAGTTCTATAACTATCATTAACCAGTTGGTTGATATGATTAGAAATACTCAAAGCTAATGAGGAGCTTTGCTTGATATAGATAGGTAGTTTGTTCCAGAGTATGGGAAGTCTCTGGGACAGGAATCTATCCCTCCAGCATGTTCTGTTTATTGTAGTGACAAGGTTTAGGACCCTGGAGCATGTAGCTCGGAGGGATTGAGATTTCTTTAAGTGGAGCATGTCCAACAGCTCTGGGTTTGACATAGCTTTGTATGACAGGCAGAGATCGCCTCTGAGTAGGTGATATGCAATGGAGTAAAGCTGGGGTTTTTTGAGACAGTCTGCATAGGGCATCTGTTTGAGGCCGATAATCCTCTTTGTGAGGTATTTCTGCGGCCTTTCCAGTTGTTGTAGATGTCTTGTGAGGTACACACCAAAAGGGGCATTGTACTCTATAATGGGTCTAATGAGTGATGAGTAGAGGGGAACAATGACCTCTTTTTTCCTGGATGAGAAACCTTTTGTGATGAGGTGTGCCACGTAGAAGGATTTCCTGACTACTGTGGTGATATGATTATCAAAGGAAACACTACTGTCTACCTGTGTTCCAAGGTCTCTTATCACACTTTTGGTGTTAAGTAGACTACCACCTATGTGGTAGTTCATGGGTACAGAGTTTTTACCAAAGGGGATGACAATGCACTTTTTGGCATTGAGCTTGAGGCTATGGCTTTGACGCCAGTCATCTGTCTCAGTGAGGCCCTTTTGTAGGATGTCCACATCGGTAGAAGTTTCAATTATGGCTCCTAGTTTGTAGTCATCTGCGAACTTCATTACCCAAAGACCTTCTGTGTTAGCCTGTACTTCAGAAAAGTAGATACCAAACAGGGAGGACCCAGGACTGAACCCTGTGGTACTTCACTTGTCACTGGACTGAAGTTGGATTTGGAGTCTGCTACTTTCACAGTGTGGGTTCTGTCAGTGAGCCAATTGGCAACCCATCTTGTGATATAGGGTTTTATACCTAGTTTAGTGAGTTTATCTATAATTCCAGAGTGGGGAATGGTGTCAAAAGCCTTGACAAGATCTAGATAGGCTGTGTGAACCACCTTACCCTTGTCTTCTGCTTTGGTGACTGCTTCAAAGAAGTCAATCAGGTTTAGGAGACATGATCTGCCATTTACAAACCCGAACTGGGTGGGGTCCAGAGTTTGTAGATTACCAATGTCTTTCTTTATAAGTCGATTTGGAGTCTGCTACTTTCACCGTGTCAGTGAGCCAGTTGGCAACCCATCTTGTGACATAGGGATTTATACCTAGTTTAGTGAGTTTATCTATAATTCCAGTGGGGAATGGTGTCAAAAGCCTTGGCGAGATCTAGATAGGCCGTGTGAACCACCTTACCCTTGTCTACTGCTTTGGTGACTGCTTCAAAGAAGTCAATCAGGTTTAGGAGACATGATCTGCCATTTACAAACCCAAACTGGGTGGGGTCCAGAGTTTGGAGATTACCAATGTCTTTGTTTATAAGTTCCATGATGATACATTCCATAGCTTGCAGACCAAGCTCATTTGGCTAATAGGGAGGTAGTTCCTGGGGTCCGTGTTGGCTCCTCCTTTGTGGAGTGGGATAACCATCACTGTGCGCCATTCAGTGGGCACAAAGCTCATATCTTTGCTGGCCAGCACTGAAAAATCTTCAGCTTCTAATACAGTAATATCTGCTCTGTCAATTGTTATGAAGGATAGATCTTCATCACCATTAGTCTTATTAATCCCAGTGTTTTCACTGTGCATTAAATTCTCATCCAGCTGGTATTGTAAATCCACAACTTGAGCCATGCAGTCAACATCTGTCTTTCACTTCTTTTTTCTACCAGTAATGTTCTTCAGTCCTTCTATGTTCAATTTTGATTTCTTCAAAACTGTAGGGTAGGACTGAAGCTTGAGAGTTTTTGGTTCTCCCGGGCTGTAGTAATGGACAAATTGGTTCCGATGCTCAGGACCGAAACCATATGTCAAGGGATAAATGAAGACTGACATTAGATTACTCATTTCCTATGACAGCTGAAGGCTTCCCTCTCAGGATATGCCCAGCCAATCAGCTGGCAGAGGAAAAGAGAGGAAGCAGAGCCCGAGCTTTTGAAATCCGGCCAATTCTGGGTTACCTTAGCAGATAAACCAAAATGACACAGAGGCAGTGGGGATGATGAACATCAAGCACTAACAGTACACAGTACCAAAAATGAGAATGTGTACTTTTTAGGAATGTACACTGGTGGAGAATGTGAGCAACTGACTAGAGACTTGCCAATGTTTACTTCCTTGCTGTACCTCTTCTGCCAAGTTCAAACCATATTTGTTCTACAGATTTCCTCTCATATTGTGACCATTGTGCTCCTAGTGTTGTTAACTGGTGTCTGCAACCATGGAGGAATAACTGGGGAAAACCATGGAGGCAGAGATATGGACTGACCACAGGCTAATGGAGATGCAACAACAGTTAATTATACCGGTAAACATGTCTGTTGGACACAAGACTGTGCTGCATCTGAAGACTCTAGCCAGGGAGGAGGAACTGGACTCTTATTTATTAACATTTGAGGATTATGTTACCACACAGAACTGGAGCTAAGCAAATCGGGCAAGAATGCTTTCATTTCAGCCAAAAACAGAGGCACTGAAAATATATATAAATACAGATGAAGACAGATTACGTGAATTATTATAAACTTAAGAAAGAACTGCTAATCAAGACTGGTATAAGCCCAAGGAATAGCATAAATGAACTTTTGGCATAGATAAACCTCTAAGTGCACAAATGCATGACCAAATGTATTTTAAAGCCTTGGCTTCAACATGATAACAGTAACAAAGCAAAAACGTTAGCAACTTTAGCAGTAGACAGACTTTAAAAAGCTTTGTCTAATAAAACTGGAAATTGGGTACTGCACAGTGATGTCAGGAATGCAGATAAGTTAGTAACATTAGTAAAATGCCTAACAGTTAATGACACAATAATTAAAAATGAATTATCTGCTAAATCTAACACTGCAGTAAAAATACAGATTCTTGTTTGAAATAAAAAAGCAGCAGGTAATGTGTTAATTTACTTTATATGTTGAGATATATCCCAGTGTTACAGTCTGTGCTACTAATACTACAGAAAATTCTGGCAGTAGGAACATAAAAACTGCACTGCATGGTTTGAAAGGAGCTGTTTCTATGGGATATGCTATAAATACAACTAGGATAAATGAGCCAGGTTCTGTGTCACTGTGTTACAACCAAGCTAGTAAAATGTACTCTACTTTTACAAAGGAGGGATGTTCAAATTCTGTTATATTCTGAAAATATTATTTCCCTTGCCAAGCTTTCCCCAGTGTGTAAGCAATCAAAAACTGGAGGTAATATGCATTAATGATGACAGAGAATAGTTATCCCCTTACACTGGTAAAAATTCTGACAGTTCTAGGAAACGGTTTACATTATGTGGCTGTAACCCCTGAGTTAACCCATGATGAGATCTTAGGAAAATGCTTTTTCCATTTAAAGCACTACAGAAAATCTAAAATAATGGAAAATTATAAATAGATGAAGTACAGCAAGCTAGTACACACATCTGGAATAAGAAAGGGAGGCAAAGCAGTGACAATCACAAAATGCATTCAGAATCAAAACAGGAAGAGGAATAAGAAATAATAAAATGAGACATAAGGTAGCGCTGCTTACACAGTAAAATGGATTGTATCTGTTATCAGAAGCCTGTCTCAAGGACAGAGCAACAGAAATTCAAACCTGAAGAGATGGCTATACCGGATAATACAGTTGTATAAGAACTTACATTAGACTAGATGGTTGAATAGAGCACTGTAGCATTAATGCAAAATGATGGGATATATCCTGCCAAGGACACCATACATCTAGACAGTCTACAAAAGGATAGGCACACCTTCCTCTCACACTGTACATCTGATTAAAAAACGATACACAAGACTACAAGCTGATACTTAGGGGACATAAACACTCAGAAATCCTCACAGCTTACTTGCCCCACAAAATAGGTTGATAGACAGGTTGATAGATTAGCACTAAGCTAACTGCCCTTGCGAGCCATTTTAAGCCTAGCCAATTATCCCTTGTGAGACTCAAACCCTGCATCTTGTGTTTGTAAGGCAAACACCTTAACCATTAGGCCACCCTCCCAACCCAAAAGAGGGTGAGACTAATGCTTTAAGAGGATATATTCAGAATAAAACAGAAGAAAATGTATATGGAAAGGATCATAGCAGAATACTAGGCTAATAACCCTAAAAAGCCTTTTTAACCCTAGCCATGTTTCCCAGAAATAATAGAAAGGTATTGATCCCGTAAGCTATATAAACTTGAGCATGAGTGAGCAAGCATTTACAAGCTTCTTCTCTCTGATAGAAACACAGGTGCCAGACCAGGGGTGAATTTGCAATTCCCCATCCACTGATACAAGTTTTGCTTGAATAAGTGCAGGGAAGAACTTTGTTCACATAGATGGCAAGCCTGTTCCAGTGAAGGGGCAGTCTCTGAGAAATATACCTGTCTCTCCAGCATGTCCTATTTTTGTTGCAGGCTAGGTAGACTGGGTGTTTCTTGTGCTATTTGTTTTGTGGATCAGAGGATGCTTTGTAGGCCTGGCACAGGATGTCTCTCAGCAGTTTGGAGGAGGCCAAGCATAAGGAAAATGCTTTGAGGCAATCCACATAGGTCTTGTTATTAGAAGATGTTTTCCTTTTGTGAGGAACCTCTGTGGTCTCTCCAGCTGTTGCATATGCCTTGTCAGGTACATGTAGAAGGGTACACTATACTCGATGACTGGTCTTATAAAGGCAGAGTACAATGGAACAGTGACATCTTTGGACTAGAATGCCATACCTTTGTTTATAAGCTGTACAACATGGAATGGTTTTCTTACTGCTGCAGATGCATGATGGACAAAGGCCAAGTCTCTGTTTGCATGTATTCCCAAATGTCTAACTGCTGGGTCTACTCTTAGGGGTGAATTATCAATGTAGTAATTTACAGGAGTTGTCATTTTACTGAAATATACTATTATGCACTTCTTAGCATTGAGTATACAACTGAGACACTGGCACTAGTTATTAGTCTGTGTCAAGCCCTCTTTGAGAATGTTTATGTCTTGGGGGATTCAATGACTGCACCTAATTTGCAATCGTCTGTGAATTTGATCAGCCAGAGGCCTTTGACATTAGACTTGACTTATGAAAAGTAGATGACAAACAGAAGCTGCCCCAGTACAGAGCCTTGAGAGACTCTACTAGTGACTTGCCTTTTTGTGGAAGTAAACTCTCCTATCTTAACTTCTTGGGTCATATCTGTAAGCCAGTTGGCTGTCTAGTGGGAGATATAGGGGATAATACCTAATTCAGTGAGCTTGTCTACAATGCCAATGAGTGGATAATTATGACAACTGTTTTGACCATGTCATGGTAGTCAGTATGCACCATTTTACCCTCATTCATTGCTTTAGTGAGATTCTTGAAGAAGTCCACCAGACTGAGTACACATGGCCTTCCCTTACAAACCAAATTGAGTCGGATCCAGTATTTTCAGTGTTTACCTTGCCTTTATTTATCATGACCATGATAATTCCTTCGATGGCCTTGTATATGACACTAGTCAGGATTATGGGCTGGTAGTTTCTTGGACCCGAGTATGTCCCACCCTTTGTAGTGTTGTAACAAGTGCAGTCCTCCATTCGCTTGGCACAAAGCCTCTTTGAAGGCCATGAATGTATAGTGCTCCTGGAGACCCCAAAAGGTCATATTTCTTGCAAGAAATATGACCCCAAAAGGTCATATTTCTTGCAATTAAGGCGGCATCCTGGGATATTATCAGGTTCTAGAGATACAGTCTTTTTTTGCTTTTGAGGGTGCATTGAGAACCTGTTCCCTGGTGATAGTTTGGGAGATATCTGGGGGAGAAAGTGAGGTAAATTTGGATCTGAATTTATCAGCCAGTAGGTTTGCTATGTCCCCAGGCACAGCATATGTGGCTTCAATTACAAGCAGTTAAGCACATTTCTGAGTATTGCTTTTGAGGTTTCAGACACAACCAAGGAATGCTTTGTGTTTGTCTTTAGCCTGGGAGGCTACTTTTATCTTAAATTTGTCTTTGGTAGACTTAAATAACCCCTAAATTATTCATTTTGAGGAGAGAGTTCTAACCTTGCTGGGTATTGCACTAAGCACTTTTGGTCAGGATTGACTTCATTTTGTTGTATAATCTACTGATGTTGTGGTAACACTATTGTGGCTTTTTTTTTTTTGAGTTTGTTGTGAACTTATTTCAGTTAGATACTGCTGCCCCTATATACCTTTATTCATGATAATAGAGAGTTCTTTTGAATAACTCAGTGTAGACAGCTGTGCTGGGGGGGTTTGACATTTTGTCAGGGTGTCATTTAGAAATAGAAAGTTAGACCTGAAATAATTTCTAAAAGTGCCAGGGTAACTTGATGTCCCAGGTTTTATTTTTTATTTCAAAAAAGACAGTTTTATGGTTTGACCTGACTAGTGAGGACAAAATACTCAGAGGGGTGCAATGTTCCCCATGTTGGTGAGGACTATGTCTAGAATGTGACTGCCCTTTAGTGGGTGTAGATGCTATCTGGTCCAGGGTATTTCTGTTTACAATGTCCAGGAATCACTGGGCCTGCATACTGGGGGTCATGTATGATTCTCAGTTTATAGAGGGGTAGTTAAAGTCACACATGAATATGGTGTTGGATTGAATGGGGATTGTCTCCATTACATTTAAGTATGTGTTATGGGCTTTCTAGGTCACAGAGGGGGACCTATAGTTTTCAAGGATGTGGTATGGAACTTTGCCAGTGGTTAATCTGGGCATGAAGAAGCTCAAGCTTGTCATACTGTATGACCAGCCTTGAAGTTTGTTTGTTTTTGACATAAATTTAAACACATCCACCTATTGTCCCTTCTTGTGTAGTAACAGGCCTAAATGTACTGAAGACATTATAGCCCAGCACTGTTGGGGTGCCCTCTGTAGCTTTAAACCACATCTCAGTAAATGCGCAGATGTCTACATTCTTCAAGATGAAGTGAGCCTTTAGGGAATGGAGTTTCTTGTTTAGAATCCTGGCATTTATGCAGTAACACCTTTATAGGTTCATAGGTAGGTACTAGGCTATCAGCCCCGGGGGCCTACACAAGCCCAGCCAAAATGGTACCCTGGCTTTTGCGACCCAAGAAAATAATTTTCCTGCTCCACTGTCGAGCAGAGCCACAGAAGTGATCCCCGGTGTGAATTTCCTATTTCCCATCCAGTCATCAAGATTTTTCTTGAAGAGTGCTAATGAGGAGCTTTGTTTGATATAGATAGGTAGTTTATTCCAGAGTATGGGAAGTCTCTGGGACAGGAATCTATCCCTCCAGCATGTTCTGTTTATTGTGGTGACAAGGTTTAGGTCCCTAGAGCGTGTAGCTCGGAGGGATTGGGATTTCTTTAAGTGGAGCATGTCCAACAGCTCTGGGTTTGACATAGCTTTGTATGTTAGGCAGAGATCACCTCTGAGTAGGCGATATGCTACGGAGTAAAGCTGGAGTTTTTTGAGATGGTCTGCGTACGGCATCTGTTTGAGGCCGGTAATCCTCTTTGTGAGGTATTTCTGCGGCCTTTCCAGTTGTTGTAGATGTCTTGTGAGGTACATACCAAAAGGGGCGTTGTACTCTATAATGGGTCTAATGTGCGATGAGTAGAGAGGAACAATGACCTCTCTTTTTCTGGATGAGAAACCTTTTGTGATGAGGTGTGCCATGTAGAAGGATTTCCTGACTACTGTGGTGATGTGATTATCAAAGGAGAGACTACTGTCTTCCTGTGTCCCAAGGTCTCATCACACTTTCAGTGTTAAGTATACTACCGCCAATGTTGTAGTTCATGGGTACAGAGTTTTTACCAAAGGGGATGACAATGCACTTTTTGGCATTGAGCTTGAGGCCATGGCTTTGACACCATGAATTTCTTTGGTTGGTTTTGCTATGTCAGAAAGTTTATCAAGTTAGTAACGCCTAAAAAAAGACAATCTAGGGGCGGATAAGGTTTTAGCCCATATCTGAAAGCCTAGAGAGGACAGGTGCAGGCCATCCCTGACAAAGCAGCATGGTCTGTCAACCATATCCTCCCAGGTTGTGAAATACTGTAACCCCTTCAAATAACACCAAAACTATGTCATTTATTAAAATCAATTATCTTCTGTTCATATTGTGGCATCATTCTTGGAAAAAGTAGAATACTACTCAGTGCTAGGCTCATACCGGCCTGGGACAAATAGTTTGAGAGCTTCATCATGTCTCTCTTCATATAATCCAGGTAGGCAAGTCTCACATCATTTACTGCTACATGGACTGTGACCATGTCATACCAGTACTTGCAGTTTAATGATCTGAGATCGTTCCATGATTTGATGGAACCTTGTCTCTGAGAGGCAAATGACCATAATCTTATTCTTACTCAGCCTGGTAAATGGGAAATTGGTGTGCCTCACAGTGGAGTCCCATATAACCAAAATGTTAGAAAGTGTGGTTGTCTGCCTTATGGACACAGCCTTAGAAACTTAGTGAGTTGAGGCTGAATATGGTATGGTGAGTGCAGTTTTGATAGAGTATTACTGAGGTTGCTGAGAGTATTTATTGAAATTACTGCGTCTGGGAGATCTTTGATGTTTTGGTTTGGGTAGATTACGTTTAAGAGCCACAGTATATGTAGATCTATGTGTTTGTCTGTAGTGTGCGTGTGTGTGTGTGTGTGTGTGTGTGTGCGTGTGTGTGTGTGTGTGTGTGTGGTCAGGTGGTTCTACTTCAAATACCAAAGCTAAAAATGCTGAAGACGACATGGATGAGACGAAAATAAAAGTTAAAATGCCAAATCACACAAGTATTTCCAAGTCAAGTAAACACTTGCCTAACACCGCATTAGCTGAAAACAACCTAAATGGGGTGCTATGCCACCCACACCCTATATATATATATATATATATATATATATATGTATATATATATATATATATATATATATATATATATATATATATATATATATATGTATATATATATATGCCAACTCAGGGAAAGCACTACAGTGGGGAAATGGGCATACTTACCCAAGTTGAGTAAGTGTTTATTTGCCCTGGGAATACTTAGGCAGTTTGGCATTTTAACTTTTGTTATTTTTATCGCATCTTTGTAATTTTCGGCTTTCAGGTATTTGAAGTAGACCCGTGGCAGGTATTGTGTAGAGTTTCAGACAACATGTTTGAGAGCTTTGCCTCCAGTGACAAGGTATAAATACATCTCTCACCTACTGTATCAGATTCTTTAAGAATTAGATTGCTGTCAGAAAACATGAGACAATTGCTACATTGTCTTAAGATTCACATTTCTATCAGACTGGCTAAACAGATAGTAGAAAAGTGCTGAACTATGGTTTCAAGTATAAATATAGTAAGGTTTCAAGGGGTGGGGTATCAAAGGATGTATGCTCCTGTTTGTGTCACCACTGAAAGAGAGAAAAAATGTGATAGGGCCAGAAGGGAATCACCACACTGATCATAAGGGGAGTTCCTTCTGAATCTTCAAAAGTACCCTGAATATCAAGGGAAAGGGTGGAAAAACATACAGGAACATTCTTCTCCAAGGAAAAGTAAAAGGCATCTGTCCTCCAGGCCTTTTTGCAAGGAGTCCTGGATCAGAATTTTTCCAGCTGATTCTGCAGTCAGGAGGCAAAGAGGTCTACTTGAGGAACTCCCCACAGATGGATCAAATCTTGGAAGACCCCAAACTAGTTTCCATTTCAGTAACACCTATTTAGAATATAGTAGCTGTCATCCCAACATACTAAAGAAAAACTTAGTAAAGGGGCAGTGTATAAGAGCAGCCCATATGACTTCTGATTATAACGAAATGCTACAGGAATTAGGTTATATTGGCTTATTATTTAAGGAAAGAGGATATTCCCCCCACAGTAGTGGAAGATGCGGTGGCTTACGTTAGCAGTGAATGGGGTAAAAAATACAAGCCATTAATAGGCATTGAGCCGAGTATTGGTACTGCTAAGATGAATGAGACAGCCACTAATGAACTAAATAAAGCGTGCATTTTAACATATGATAAAAATACATTAAATGTAAAAAATATTACTCGTAATAATTGGAGTATTTTGAAATGTGATCCAGATATTTATGGATTGGTGGGTGAGGGTCCCAAGTTTGCGCATAAGATAGGATGCAATATGAAAAACAAATTACATAAAGGTAATATGCACATAAAACCCTGTAAGACAGGCACTACCAAATGTGGTAAATGCAAGCAATGTTTTACCATATTAGAGGAACCTACAATTCAAGTGGGTAATAAGTATCAAACAAAGATAAATTTCATGAAAGGAAATTGTCAAAGTATGAATGTTGTATATTTTGCCCAGTGTACAAGATGTCCCGGTTTTTATGTGGGTAAAACCAGTCGATGCTTGAGGGACAGGATATATGACCATTTATATGCCATCAAAAAAGGGGATGTTAATAATGCCCTATACAGTCATATTAGAGATAATTCTGAATGTGAAAAGTTTAAGTTTGCTATATTGGAAGTTTTATTTTATTAAGTCCAAAGCATCTATGTTGACTGACTGCTATGGGGGAGGGGGCTGACTTCAGGAATAATTACCACCTCCACCAAGTGATTTCTCTTCTGACAAATCCCAGTACTACAATTTGAAAAGACAGTGCTAGTGCTGGGATCAAAGAGACTTTAGATACCATTGTATCTTTCTTATGTGGAATCTTGCCTAGGGTATCATGAGAAGTACAGATGCCATGAGACCCAAAATCCTGAGATATTGACTGGAAAAGCCAGAAGTCTAAGAAAAAAACCCTGAGAAATCCATCTACGTACAGAATTATTTTCTAGTGGAAGAAAAGCACTTAAACTGAGGTGTCTAGCTAACACCCCAGAAATACAATCCTGTGTGATGGAGTCAAAAAGACTTTTGAATGCTCTACTGGAATTGCAGCTTGCGTAAGAGATCTCTCACCACAGAGAGAGGGAGTCCTAGCACTGAAAAATACTCTGCAAAGATAAGTAAGTTGTCTAAATATGGAAAAATGTTGACATCCTGTAGCCTGCAATGAGATACAACTGGAGCTAGACACTTTATGAACTCTCTCGGTGCAATGGATAGTCCAAATGGTAAGGCAAAAAAATGATGTGATCCAAACATACAGAACCTTAAGAAACTCCTGAAATCTGGTTAAACAAGGATGTGATGGTAAGCATTTTTAAATCTAGTGTTACCAGAAAACTTGAATGAGGAAGAAAAGTAACAGATTGTGAAGTGACAGCATTTTGAACTTGGGCAGTGTCACAAATTAATTTAGGAAAGAAAGATCCAGAAGTGTTCTCCAGGCATTTGCATTCTTTGGCACTAAAAACATCCTTGAATAAATAACATTCCGAAACTAGGAAAGAGGAATTAGCTCTATTAGTCCCGAGACAGCATATGTTAAAGGACAGGGGGACAGAGGTGTCATGTCTGGAGGATGTGGAATTACTCCTTGAAAAGGAGGAATTTCCTCCCACTGCCATCTGTAACTTTGAAGAAAAATCTACAGGACTCATTCTTCTGAAACTATCTGTTATTAAAGATAGAAGTGGTGACAGACTTCTCTAGAATGGAAAAGGGACTGCCAGGTTTGGAGGGGCATTTCTCCTTAAATAGTCATGCTGACCTGTTAAACTCTCCTTTCTTTTAGGGGTTCCTGTCTTTGTTTTGAAACCCCATTACGACTGATTTTTAAAAAATCTTTTACCAGAATTTTCCTGAGGCTGTTTGTTTTGTTTCTTGTCAAAAATAGATTTTGAAGGGTTAAAGAATCTCTTGGAAAATTTGGAAGAGGAAGTCTGAAAAGCTGAGATTCGCTGAATCAGCTTATCCCATATGACATTTTTTGATAACCTCTGCAGCAGCTGGATGAAAAACTAAATCTCTATCCAAAGTACAATTCAAAATCTCATTTTTTACATCTTCCAGGAGGTTCTGAAAATGCAGCCAGGCAAACCTCCACAAAACAGTACCAGTGGCAGTGGCCCTGGAAGAAATATCAAGAGAGTCATACATACTCTTTAAACAATGTGTTGTGACCTGTGTAATGGAAGAAACTAAACCATTTAAAGAAAGACTTTCCGCACAAGAAGAAACTGCAGACAAAACATTCCTCATGCCTTCACAATTAGTCAGAATAAACTTTAACATATAAACCTTACGGTCAGAGCTGCAGAAATACATACTTTTCCCCATAGTTATCAATTAGTTAGAAAGTGTAGGATTGGAATTAACTAAATGTTTAGCAGTAGTAGGATTAACTACAGCTATAGCTGCTGGGTCAGGTTTGGTAGGAGTGTATATAAATTTAAAAAGTCTGAGGAACTTTATACGAGTTATCTGCCTTTTTAAGGGCAGCAGACTATCAGGAAAATTACACACACCCACACACACACACACACACACACACACACAGACACACACACACACACACACACACACACACACACACACACACACACACACACACACACACTCCAATGCAGACAGCACAGGAAGAATAACAGAAGGCTCAGGAAATTCCATTTGTAATAGCTCATAGTATTTTTTGAGGGACTGCGAAACCTCCCTGTTCTCCTACTGAAAACAATGGCACATTCTGGAAAAAGTCTCAGAGAAAAAGAAACCCACGCAGAGAGAAGCGGGTACTATGCTCAGCTCTGAATCACAATCAGAAATCTGACGAGAAAACACTGCACCCGTCTCTTCATCTTCCTGTCCAGATTCAGAATCCTGAATCTCTTTAAGAAAAGAGGTATCTCTATTTCTTTTACTAAAAAAACACCTTATAAGAAGAATCAATAGTCTGAATTAAACCCTGAGCCAAACTGAATAAACTACTGTCCAGGGAAATTTCAGCAGGAGCAGATACTTGTTTAGTTTTCAGTTTCTTTTTGACAGGAAAGTGCGGCCAACAGGGTTATGGCAGCACAATATTCTGACTAAACAGAATATTACCTGCCCCTTCTCCCAAGACTGACAAGAGTAGCTCTCCCTTATCCATTAACACAAACTTCAAGAAAATAACTTTCTTGACTTCCAAGATGGCTGCACACTGAGTATCAGCTTAATTCTAGCTCTCCATTGTTAAAACAGAAACTCAGCAGAGAAAGGTAGTGGACCTATGTTTCTGGCTAAATTTCTGTAACTGGCTAGTAAGTGAACTGCTGGATGCCTGAAAAAAAAAAAAGAAAGAAAAAGAAATAGAGTGGACCTGAAAGAAAATCAGCTACAAAAGGTGAAGGAAAAACACTCCAGGGAGAAGTACTGCAGCTGTTCAGCAGAAAGCACTGCAAGCTCCAGACATGAATTTGGGTAACCTAGAGGAAAGTATAAGACAACTGCATACTTGCAATCTTGTGTATGCTCCAAACCTGTCCATGAGAAAGCACTCTAGATCTTTAATAGCAATGACGCAATCCTAACTGCAGGAAGAGTTGATTCTGGAAAAATGGTGTCAGAAGGACAAAATACTAAAAGTGGGAAACAGCAGAGTGTTTGTGGACAATGATTACTCACTGTACACCAGGCAGAAGAGGAGTAAATTTATTCCAATATTCAGAGAACGTCGAGAAGTAAGTATGAGATTCAAACTGTTGTACCCAGCTATCTTCAAAACATTCTTTCCTGGACGACACAATTATTTTTTGATGCATTACATGCTATGGAGGAAATACAAAAGTTTATTCAACAGAAAGTGAGCTGTGAAACCGAAGGAGATTCTGCTTCTTGTTGTTTTGGTAATAAAGACCACAAAGTTAGTGTTAGTGAAACGTTTTCCAATGTTTCAATGGAAAACGCTTAAGAAAAGGAAAAAAGCACAAGAGTTGACTAAAAGAATTATGAGAACACTGAAAATGAAACCCAGACAGGATTAGGGAGACGGAGATGAACAGGAATAAAACCAGCAACTTGGAAAATTGACAAATGTGGGATTACAAAGCAATAATTATATTTGTGAAACATGACAGAACAAGAACATTTAGAAATATTGGACTTTGTTAAACTTGTAAAGGACTCTAAAGCATATGGCCTATTTCATGTCATTAATGTTCGGAAAAATGCTTGGGAGATGGGAAGATGAGGGAGAAAGTTAACTGCAAGTAAAATCGTTTTCTTTCTTAAAAGAAATATTTTTATAGCACTTGATTTCCTTTTCATGTTATAAAGTAAATGTTTCTCAGTTACATGTAAGTGTAATGGGGATACTAACATAAACAGGTGCTCCTGTTTTTTTTTATTTCTTTCTCCCTTCTTCTCTGTTTTTCCTGTTCAGTTTTAGAAACATAAGTACTGCAATGTAAAAAGAAAAAAAGAAGAAAAGTATGGTCAAAAGAGCATGACAAAGAAAAATGTATGTACTTTTTCTTGTATAGGGGAATGACTTGATTAAGACCCTTAAGCTTGATCTAGTAAAACGTTTTAAGAGAGAGCAAGTACAAGGAAAAAAAAAAAACATTGAATATTACAAAGCTTTTTTCTAGCAAGTAAATGTATACTTAGTAGCAATTTTGTATCTTGTCTTCATGTCTCTATGGAGACAATCTGATAAAGAGAAATGGCTAGGAGATAATGTTTCTGAATGCATCCAAGTGTACTTCCCAGCTGGGAGAGCTATAAAGATAAGACAAAACCAGACAACACTTAGTAGAAGCACCAACTGTACCATATATTTTAGTATGGATAACTTTTCTTTTAAGTTAACCCCAGTTTATGAGTGTAGCTGTCAATTTGGGACAAATGTTCCTACCAGGAAGGTAAAACATCAATATTCAAGATGTGCATAGTTTTGTGTGTTAATATTAAATTAATAGGTTTTAGTGGGGCATTGGATATTTTTTTGCTTGAGGGTTTTCAGTAAAACACAAAGCTGTGAAAAATGTGACATAGGGTCAGATGAATATGACAAGGAACAACTGTATAAAAGATTGACCTGCCAAACAGTGAATGCATGTAACACAAAAGCTAGAACTAAACAATTTACAAAAAAACTGTTACACATACAAGGTAGGAATAACTTTTTAACACAATGATGCTTTCCATAATGTCTTTAAATGTCAATGGTCTCACAGATAAATACAAAAAAAGAAAGAGTAGTGAACTATATTAAAAAGTACAGTGTAAATAGCTATGCTACAGGAGACACACTAGGAAAGAACTGAACATGTGAATTTGATGCAGAAAGGTTTTCAGGATGGTTATTCAGAGGAATACCTGGGACATAAGAAAAAATGAGTACTTATATTAATTGCAAGAGGAGCACCAACAGTGATAGAAGATTATAAAAAGTTAATACAGTACTAAGGGGCTACTTGCAAGGAAGGAGAATTATACTGGCATGTATTTATATTCCACTTAAAACTGGTATAATGAAGCTTAAGACAATTTTGGGAGAAATAATCAGCTTTCAGCAATGCATATTACTTATAGGTGGAGATTTTAATTGATTTGCAGGAGTAAAGATGTGTCTGGGGGCCCATGTGGGAAAATATAATAAAGGAGGGTAGCTTTTTGAATAAATATATGAAAATATTTGGCATGGAAGATGTAAATTTAGTACTAGAAGTTTGGGGTGTACTTACAAACTATTCCCCAAGATACAAAAACTGGGCTAGGCTAGACAGAATTTATATTTCACAGGAACATGTGCATTAAACTGAAGGTCTTGATACACATCCAATAACTATTTCAGATCATGTGCCAATAGCAACTAAATTAAAAACACAGGGTAATCAATAAAAATGAGACATTGGTGCTTTCCCACCTATTTGTTGAAAAGAGAGGAATTCAAGGAATGGGTAGTAAAAATATAGCTAGGGAGTGGGATAAAATTAAAGTGGAGTCTAAAAATAGGGTGGAAATAAAAGAAAGGAAGGAAGATATGGTTAAGAAGTAATGAGAACTAATTAGAGGGACAGACAAATGTTAAAGTATTGCAGAATCTCACAGAACAAGAAGATGAGGAACTACAGAATGCTAAATAGAAAATAAGAGATTTTCTCAATAATATGCATGAGTTTAGAAAGAGTGCTGTTAAGCAACTGTTTTTTGATAATAACTCTAGAATACAAAAACTTTTAGCACAACGACTCAGACAACAGAAAGTAGAAAGGGCTGTCACCATCCTTATGGAGCCTACAACAAGGAAGATAAGAAGAGATCCTGTTGAGTTATTAAAAATATTTTGGAAATTTTATGAAAGTCTGTACAAAGCAGAGAAATATGGAAATCAAGAAAAGGTACAAATGGAAATGTTCATAGAAGAATTAAGTATGCCAAGGTTAGAGATAGATGAGGTTCAATTAATAACAGGATAGGAGGAGATGAGATAAAAATGATGATGTATAGCCAATCCACAGGAACGTCCCCAAGAATATATGGTATTCTTGTGGAAGTTTGGAAGCTAGAAGGGAGAAAACTGATAAAGATCTGGAGGGTTTTTTTAACAGTATTTTAAGAGAAGTACCAACATCCTGGAAGAAAGTGTTGGTAGCTTTAATAACTATGGAGGGTAAAGACCCATCAGGTCCAGCATCATACAGGCCCATTTCAAAACTAAACTATGATTATAAAGTGTTTATGTCTATAATGGCTAAAAGAATGGCAAAAGTGATGCCTAAAATAATAGATATGGACCAATGTGATTTTGTGGATGGGAGGCAAACATCTGACCACATTAACAGAACACTGACGATCTAGAGGGAAGCAGAATGTAAGAAAATACCATAAGAAAATACCACTGTTGTTAGTGGGTCTTGATGCAGAGAAAGTATTTGACAGAGTAAGCTGAGACTTTATGAGCAGGGCAATGAAAGCATTTGCATTCCCTGAAAAAAATATAAGGTTCATTCGGAGGATATATAGGTGAAATTTAATGAGAGTGGGTCCCTCTCTAATAATTTCTGTTTGAGCAGAGGAATCAAGCAGGGGTGTCCCCTTTCCCCTTTGTTATTTGCATTATATTTAGAACCACTGGCAAAGAAAATAAGGGACTCAGAAATTCAAGGATATAAATGGTACAGCAGTCAAGAAAAGCTGCCTGTATTTGCAGATGATATTTTATACCTGATAAAAACAGAAAATGGCATTTCAGTATTGTGGAACATTTTGAGACCATTTCAGATCTTTTTGGGATACAAAACTAATGATGCTAAAACAAAGGCAATAGATGTAAATTATGTACCCAAATTTGTTCAGCAGTATCCATATTTATGGGGACATGATAAAAAGAAAAAAAACTTAGGAGTATGGATTAAAAATTATTTGGGTGTGGCAGCTAAGGATATGTGGGAAGGCATTAAACAAAAGATAATCCAAAAACTGAGAAATTGGAAGCTCTGGTATATGGATATGGATATGGATATGGATAATAAGATACAAGCAGTTAAAATGTTTTTAGTTCCTTGAGTCTTATACACAGATCTGGTATATTTTTTTATCAACCAGAGGAGAAGTTGTAGATAGCAATTAATAAAGGGCTGAAATTTATCTGGGAAAACATGGTAAGAGTCAAGTGGGATAAGCTGATTCCCAATAGAACAAGGCAGATTGGAATTACCTGATTTGAAGAGGTATTTCAGAGCTACACGGTTAAGGCTCATATAAATAGTGCAAGCAGAAACCTATATTTCAAAGTGGAAAGGGCTGATGATGAAATGGGGGAAGCTCAAGAAACAAGAAGAGACTGGGATTCTGGATGCAGATCTTTAAGGAGAATTAGAAGTTATGTACCTACCATAACGTTCCATGTTAGTTGTCTTCTCTCGCCTTCTTTCTTGCTGGATGGGTTCGGAGCCGATCCTCGGCTCCCACTCCTTTGCTTTAGCTCGAGAACTCCTTTTACCAGCTCGAGGCAACCCTATATCCCATGATGCAAGGCGGAACTACCTCAGATCTCGTTTGGCAGCTAACTAACCTTGCTAAAGACTATCCTAACAGAAATAGGAACAATGGTTCCTAAAAGAAATCCTCCTAACAACGTCGAGGAAACAATCTAATAGGAACTCTCCAAGATCTGTCCAGGCCAGGGGAAGGAGGAGGAAGAAAGAAGGCGAGAAGACAACTAACATGGAACGTTATGGTAGGTACATAACTTCTAAATGTTGTTGTCAATCTCTCATTCTTGCTGGATGGGACCGCCCCTAGCACCTGTGTCCCGGTGGCTCAATGGAACAGACTCTTGAGAACTGTGGAACTAAAACTGGCCCTATCTCTAGAGGCCAAGTCCAACTTGTAATGAGAGACAAAGGTATGAGGTGTGGCCCAAGTAGCTGCTGCACAAATGGTATCAATAGGTAGTCTATCCTGAAAAGCTGCAGAAGTGGATAGACTCCTGGTTGAGTGTGCTTTTGGCTTAGAAGATAGCTGTTTGCCCCTGAGAGAGTACACATAGGAAATAGTGGAAGTCAACCATCTGGATAAGGTCACTTTAGATACTGGAAGACCTATCCTGTTTTCTGCATAGGAGACAAATAATTGGTCCAATTTTCTGAATTGTTTAGTTCTATGCAAATAGTACCTGAGCTGACGATGGACATCCAAAAAATGCAGTTTCTGTTCAGCTCTGTCGGAATAGTTTGGGAAAAAGACTGGTAGATCTATAGATTGGTTAATGTTGGTTTGAGATACAACTTTGGGAAGAAAGGAAGGGTTAGTTCTTAATGATACCCTGTCCTTATGAAAAACCAAATAAGGGGAACGGATGCAGAGAGCTTGAATCTCGAAACCCTTCTTGCAGAAGTGACAGCCAGTAAAATATAGTTTTCCAGGTCAATAACTTCAAAGAACATGAAGCAGACGGTTCAAGGAGGTAGTATCAAGGATGCCAACATTAAGTTTAGATCCCATTGCGGAGGAGGATGCTTTATAGGTGGTTTTAGGAGGAAAACTCCTCTGAGAAAGGCCTTGCATAACCTATGAGACATAATGTTATTGTCATGCAGGCCAACATGATACTTAGAAATAGCAGCCAGTTGTACTTTGACTGTAGATGACGAGGATCCTGAATGAAAACCTCCGCCAGGAAATCTAAAACCGAATGTACAGGAGCAGTAAAGGGTCAATATTTCTGAATTCGCCTAAATAGAAAACGCCGCCACTTGCTAGCATAAACAGTCCTAGTGGACGACTTCAAGGAAGAGACTAAAATGTCTCTGACTGAGTCCGAAATCATCGGTAGCCTGGCTAGGGTAGGAAGTGGAGCAACCAAGCAGTGAGGCTGAGAGAATGAATGGCCCGGTGCTGCTGACCCGATTGGTGGATCAAGAGATCCGGAACTGGGTCCAGATGCCAGGGCTGCACCAGAAGGTGACGATGCAGAGACGGAAACCAAATTTGTCGAGGCCAATATGGGGCAATGAGGATCAACTTGGCTCTCAAAACGGTGGCTTTCTGAATGACTTGTGGAATCAAGGGAAAAGGAGGAAAAGCGCAGAAGTCCCGGGCCAATCCTGGGTTAGGGAGTCTCAGAGGTTGGCCTGGAAGGGAAAGAGAGTGAAGAAATCGGGCACTTGTTGTTTTGAGGAGTAGCAAAAGATCGCAACAAGGAGTGCCCCACTTCAGAAAAATCTGATCCACTACAGATTGATTGAGAGACCACCGTGAGGCATCAGAATGGATCTGCTCAGCCTGTCCGCTAATAGGTTGGACCTGCCGGGATGTGCGCTATCAGAAACCGCTGAGAAGAGATCGCCCACTGCCAAAGTCTGAGAGCTTCTCGACATAACGGATAGGACCTGGTCCCGCCTGCTTGTTGATGTACCAGACTACGGACATGTTGTCCGTCTGTACTGCAATAGTCCCCATGGGAAGAAAGTCGCTGAGGGCTTGCAACGTTAAAAGCACTGCTCTCATCTCCAGGACATTTATGTGCAGATGGTATTCTATGGGTTGCCATGTCCGTGGACCATCCTGCCCTGATAATGCCCCCACCCGATCAGAGAGGCATCCGTAGTGACTGTGGCAACTGGAGGAGGGGAATAAAGGGTCGGCCCTGATGAAGAAGAGGGAAGATATCCACCAGTTCAGATGAGCTCGGCACGACTGTGTTACCAAGATTTCGTGCCTCATCGGGAGACTGTGGTACGACCACCGCGTGCGTGAAAAGCATCCACTGCAGAAGACGCATGTGGAAGCGAGCCAGTGGTAGAAGAACAATGGCCGCAGCCATAAGACCTAGAACCTTCAGTATAAATCTGGCTTTGATCTTGTTGCTTTGCAAAAGAAGCCGAACAAATTTTTGGATGTCCAGAATTCTTTTGATCTGTTAGTCTGGCTAACATTTTTACGGTGTTTAATTCACGCCTATAAAGGTGATAGATTGGCAAGGCAGCAGAGAAGATTTTTCAAGTTTACTGAAATTCCCAAACTCCTGCAAAGCTGTAGAGTGTAGTCTCTGGAAGAAGCTGACACTTGGTGGTGAGAGGAGCCAGTCGTCCAAATAGGGAAACACCTGGAATCCTCGACGTCTCAGATGAGCTGTGACCACTGCCATGCATTTGGTAAACACTCTGGTGACTGATGTGAGGCCAAAGGGCAGCGCTCTGAATTGTTAATGACTGGTCCCTAGCCGAAGCGGAGAAACCTTCTGGAGCGCCTGTGAATCTTTGCGTGATAGTAATGATCCTGAAGGTCTATAGAGCACATCCAGTTGTCCTTGCCCAGAAAGGGCAGAATGGACTGAAGCGTGACCATCCGAATCTTGCCTTCTTGACAAATCTGTTCAGATTGCTCAGGTCTAATATTGGTCTCCAATCTCCTGTCCTTTGGGGACCAAAAGAATCTGGAGTAGACGCCGATCCTACCTGGTCTGCTGGCACAGTCTGGACGGTTCTTTTTCTAGGAGCTTTAAACCTCCTGTTCTGCCAAATCCCTTTGACCGGTGAGATGTCTGGAAGGGATTGAAGAGGTACGAAACCTTTCTTCGATTTTTTGTAACCCTCGGATATAATCGACTGTACCCACATCTCTTGAGATAGGGATTGCCAGGCTACTGGGTACAGCGAAATCCTTCCCGACTGGCTCCAAGGGTGGACAGTCGGGCAACACCTCAGGGATGCTGAAAGGGCTTCTCAGGAAGAGACTCCCTGTTGCCCTGGTTCTGAGGACCCCCCTGCCTCTAGGGCTGCCTATTATTGCCCCCTCTGCCTCTGGGGTAAACTGACCACGTGTGTCCGTAGTTGGGCTTTTGGAACCATCTTCCCCCCTTCTGACCCTTGGGGTATGGTCTAGAAGGAGGGAAAACTGACTCCAACAGCAGAAAGAGTTTTACCTGCTCACACCTGGTCAAGGTATCCTTCACCTGAGGTCCAACAAAGCCGAACCATCAAAGGGGGTATTAGTGAAGGGCCGCCTTTAAAGGTCAAAAAAATTAAGTCCATCAGGCTTTGGCGTCTAAGACAACTCCTGTTACTGCTGCTGCCTGCCCGCCTTAAAGGTCCAAGAAAATTACAAAGCCGCATCCAGGCTTACCTAAGAGCAACAACTGTGCTCTCGTGCTCCTGTTCTCGCCCCATCGACCCAGATAGGAATGAGCCGCATGGAGGAGTTAGATATGGAATTCAGGATAGCAAGCTGCGAGGCAATCTTTTCCTGAGCCCCAGCAGCAGAAGGATCCTGACTACTTCCCAGTTCCTTGAGAACATCTCGCTGAAGCCTGGTGAAGTGACAAAGATAATTCAGCGATAGCAAAGGTCGCTGAAGAAAACATCCGCTTCCATACTTGTCCATGGTCCTAGAGTCCTTATTAGGAGGATGGACAGGTACTGAAGGATCCGCCATTCCTTCTGAGTGGCAGCCACCTGCCCACATCCACCGAACACTTTCTTGGAAGGAACTGTTTTGTCGAAAAGGGTCAGATTGAAGCCTCCAGGTATACCGACTCATCCTCGGAGGGGTCAATGGAGGAGCTCAAGGATGTCTGAAAAAGAGACATCCACTCATCTAAGTCGGTATCAGATGTAGTAGACTCAGGGAGTCTGTGTAAGAGGAGGAAATTGGAAACCTGGGGGATCCCTGGGCCTGTGAGCAAGAGGTTGGCAAGAGCATCTGCAGGCACTGAGAGGAGGAGCTAGAGGATGGACCGTGGACCAGGCTCAGGCCCCAGGGCACTCCTCACCTCTCATCAAGGCTCCTCTCCCCGGAGTCCGAACACACAAGAAACAGGAATGGAAAGAGAGAGAAGGCTCGAGGTCGATGTCGGGCGCCCGAGCACTTAAAAGCCCCCCCGAGAGGAGAGCGGGGTCCAAGCGGTCCGATGCCACACGCCCCCGGAGGAAGCCGCAGGAAAAACTCCGACCGAGATCTCCCAGGAAGGTCTCAAGTAGGAGAGAGAGCGGAGGACGGGACGACGGAGCTCAAGGATGTATCGCTCCGCATTGAAACAGTCGCTGTCCTGAACCCAACTGTGTGGGAGTGTGGGTGTGGTGGGAGGGATTGGGTCTGTTGCCGGGGGGCTTGGAGACGTCTATGGAGCATTTGGCCAGTGCCTGAGACTTCAACAGCCTGCTTACCACCCTCTCTAAATCGTGGTCAGACAGCCTAGATCTAAGAGGAGACAGCCGAAAGATACTCAGTATAGAAGGGGACCAGATGGAGCGTGGTTTAGAAGGTTTTCCTAACCCTAATTTAGAGGAGAACCTTCTGGCTTAAGTAAGCCTCAGAGGATAAGTTTATTCCTCCTTTCCTGCAGGACTCTCTGGCTAAAAGCACAGGCCCCAAACACAAGAAGTGTGACCATCTGTCAGAGACATTTTCTGACAGCACTGGTAGACATCCTAGGAAACAAACCAAATTAATCAACACACAGGAAGGGAATAACCAATGGGAAGATTATAAAATTTGAAAACAAGGGGAAAAGTGTAACTACAGACTAAACTGACATCAACTGGGATATAGGGTTTCCCTAACTACTTTTCAGTAAAAGAAGTTCTAGTAAAGGAACCAAGATATTATATCAGAGTATAGGAAAAGAGAAAGAAAAGGGGGGTCCTAAATGAAAGACCAGCCTGGTAGAGTTTTTTAATAGAATCTAGAACAGAAGCTGTTAAAAAAAAAAAATAAATAATTAGTACAGCAAAATATTGCATGATAACTATAAGAGTCAGAACAGAAGCTGCTATTAAAAAGGAATAATTAGTACAGCGATAATAAAAATATTGCATATAAACCAATCAGAGGAGGTTAGAAAGGATTAGAAAGAGAGATTGGATAAGCACTTTACAAAGAAACAATGGAGGGAATATATGTACGACTTCCAAACATGCAAAAATATCTAGAAGATTTAGGATTTCCACTTGGAAATGTTTACACAGGTATTTTCATACCCCAAGTAGACTCCAGAGAAATTTTCCTTAGTTAGGCAGCAAATGTTGGAGGTATAATGGGGAACAAACAGGTAACTGGGAACATGTTTTCTGGGAGTTAGCAGACTTCAAAGATTCCCTGAAGACTACTCTATCTGAGATACTGGGTGAGTAAATTGGTGTATCTAGAGAAATGATTCTTGGGAGGTATGATACAGAACCAGAATTGCCTAGACATAGTAAGGCCTTGCTGAGCCTAATTATGGTGGTTGCCACAAAAGCAATTTTTATACAAAGTCTAAACCAACTGTACTAGATGTAGTGAAGATAGTAACATAGATAAAACAACTGGAATTGGGATCTTTAGAAAATGGTAGGAGCAAATTACATAGGAAAAAAATAGGAATTGTGGGAACAATACATACAGGGGAGGAATGAGGTTTAAAAGAAGAATGGACTTAAATGAGCTATGTAATGTTTGACTAACAACAACTGGATAGATTGTAAGTGATGTATAATGTCTGCAACTAAAATTAGGTCAATACAGTTTCTAATATATATTTGCAACTAAGATTATATCAATATGGTTTTTATTTTCATTTTTATAAATGTATGACTGCACATGTCATAAGTGATAATTTAATAAAGATGCATTTGTTTAAAAAAAAAAAAAGAAGTTTTTTAAACAAGAAAGTAATATTAAACACTACATTTTTTAATGTGGAAGGTTTCCCCATAGGGTACTTATCTTTTCAGCAATGGAACAGCACAAGCTGACTGTTGATCCTCAAAAGCCCACAGAAGAGTGCTTTTTTCAGCAGCAGGAAAGCACTAAGGGCTTGGCTTTCAAATCTATCTTTTCACACAACTCAGCTCAAGCTGCCTAACAGTGTGAGCTTGTAGAAGGTGCCTTCAAGCTTTGGAAGCTGGTTGGCTGAAGAAGACAAATTTATGTATTTGTGCTACAGCCGGTTCAACCATTTAAGTGCATTTTTTACCCGAGGGTCATGATCTACAATAATGAGAAATTTGTTATAGTACTTCATAAGGTTACCAACAAATTATACTTTACTGCTAGGTACCACCAGTATTTTAGGTAACAATTTGGGTGCTCTGATTTTGCCATTCATTTTACAAAAAACATGCATGCATTTTGCATTTTTAAAGCTGACAAACATTGCAGAATCATATTACTGCATGTCTGTGTGAAATAAGAACCAAATCAATGTTTGTTTCTAAGAAAAAGTTGTATTTTCTGTCATTTTTACATGTTATAGCAAAATATGGACATTTTACATGCTCTAAGATGCATGCTCACATTTCAGAGTCTTGTTTACATTCCCTAAAAGGTACTAAGTTTTGCAAAACAAAATGAAAATGTGGTTATTAAGGGGTCTTTTTCAGAACAAGTCATAAGAGTTTCTTAAAGAAGTACAGAAATATTTTAATTGAATTCAGGTCAGAACGCCCTTTGTAAATTGAGAAGGTGTCAAATTTTTTAGTGTTCATAGGTTCATAGGTTTATAGGTTCATACTAGGCTATCTGCCCTCGGGCATTTACAAGCCTAGCCAGACTGTGTTTGGCTTTCGCCACCCATTTTAAAATGAATTTTGCTATGCCGTTTTTCGAGGTTAGTATACTGTGCATCTGTCTAACAGTGACACAGAAGTGATACCCAGAGTAAATCTACGATCTCCCATCTACTCATCAAGATTCCTCTTGAAGAGAGTCAATGAGGGACTCTGCCTAACCTGGACTGGGATTTTATTCCAGAGTGAAGGGAGCGTCTGGGTTATGAATCTGTCCCTCCAGCATCTCCTATTTATTTCAGTGCTGAGGTTCAAGTCTCTCAAGCGCGTAGCTCAATGGGATTTGGATTTTCTGAGGTGCAGCTTGTCCATTAATTCCGGGTTGGACATGGCTTTATACATCAGCACAGATCACCTCTGAGCAGGCGGTATGCCACTGAGTAGAGCTGGAGTTTCTTTAACCGGGCAGCATATGGCATCTGTTTGAGCCCTTTGATTCTCTTGGTGAGGTACTTTTGGGGTCTTTCCAGTTGCTGCAGGTGTCTGGTAAGGTACATCCCAAAAGGGGCATTGTACTCAATTATGGGCCTGATGAGGGATGAGTAAAGAGGCACGATGACCTCCCCTGATCTAGATGTGAATCCCTTCATGATTAGGTGGGCTATATACAATGATTTTCTAACCACTTTGGCCACGTGATTCTCGAATGAGAGATTGCTATCAGCTTGGGTCCCCAGGTCCCTAATTACTTCTTCCGTACTTAATGGATTACCATCTATGTGGTCATTTGTGGGCATTTTGTTTTTGCCGAAGGGGATGACTATACACTTTTTGGCGTTTAGCTTGAGGCCATGGCTCTGGCACCAGTTGTCTGTTTCTATGAGGGCCTTTTGTAGGATGCTTGTGTCAGCTGGAGAGTTGATTATGGCGCCCAGTTTGCAGTCATCTGCGAACTTGGTCAGCCACAGTCCTTCCGTGTTGGCCTGTACCTCCGAGAAATATATACCGAACAAGAGAGGTCCCAGGACTGAGCCTTGTGGGACGCCACTTGTAACTGGTTTGGAGTCTGACATGGCTCCAGCAATTCTAACCATGTAGGTTCTGTCCTTGAGCCAGTTTGCAACCCATCTAGTGACATAGGGGTTTATATTTAATCTGGTGAGCTTATCTATAATGCCTGAGTAGGGTATTGTATTGAAGGCTTTTGCGAGGTCCAGGTAGGCTGTCTGGACCACCTTCCCCTCATCAATGGCCTTGGTGACTGTTTCAAAGAAATCGACCAGGTTTAAGTGGCAGGATCTGCCCATAACAAAGCCGAACTGGGTAGGATCCAGTGTCTGTAGGTCCCCAATATCTTAATTTATGAGGTCCATGATGTTCCTTTCCACAGCTTTGCAGACCAAGCTAGTCAGGCTTATGGGGCGATAGTTTCCAGGATCCATTGAGGCACCACCTTTGTGGAGAGGGACCACTGTTGCTGTATGCACTCTTTGGGTACATATCCTGTAGTAAGGCTGAGATTGAACAGTAAGTAGTGTTATGTTTGAGTTTAGTTCTTCTTGGAGTTCATGTAGGACGCAGCCCGGGACACCGTCTGGTCCCATCGATGCTGTGTTTTTTGCTTTGGAGAGGGTGGCTCTTACCTGAGCATCTGAGATGTCAGGGCGGGCAGCACTCTGCTGGGATAAATATTTGTCCTTTTGGTGGGGAAGGAGGGGAGAAGTTTGCGCTGAACTGGTCAGCTAGGATGTTGGCAATGTCTGTGGGTTCGGTGTATTTTTTGTCATTTTGGACTAATTCTGAGCATATCTGGGAATTCCCACCCAGGTTTCTAACATAACTAAAGAAAGCCTTGTGATTATCCTTAGTGTCCTGTGCAATTTTTCTCTCAAAGCTGGCCTTAGACGATTTTATGAGTGCCCGTAGTTTTTTGCTAATACTGATCAGAGATGCTTTCCCTTTTTGGGATTTTGCTCTATCGTAGTAGCTTCCTCCTTCTATTGTATAGTTTGTTTATGGCTGGGGTCCACCAGACATGACGCCTGCCTTTGGAGGATTGGGTCTTGGTTTTATTTGTGATTGCATGATCCATGCATTCCTGAAGATGTTCATAGAATGCGTTTATAAAAGATTCTGCGGTCTGGGCCGTATTGTCCACAGGCCCGGGGGCTTTGAAGGATTCCACCTCGGTTTTGAGGAGATGTGAAATTTGCTTTAGAGAAGTTTTTCACTGTGGTTTTCTGGGCAGGGGCTGGGGTCGGGATGTCAATATCTAGTGAGATTAGTTTATGGTCTGATCTTACCAGTGAGGGATACACTTCTGGTCTGGAGCATAGAGTCCCCATGTTGGTGATGATCAGGTCCAGTATGTTTTCCCCTCTTGTGGGAATGGTAACAAGCTGTTCCATAGCATTTGAGCTTATAAATTCTAGGAACCTTTGGGCTAGGGTGTTGGAGCTAGAGTAATGCTCTCAGTCTATGTTTGGGTAGTTGAAGTCGCCCAATATAATGGTGTTTGGAGAGACCTTCATATTTTCCAGTGTTGTCAGGAAAGCCGAGTGGGGTTCCTGGGTTTGGGAGGGTGGTCTGTAGCAGGCTATAAACTGGAAGGAAGTTTTACCAACTGTTAGTTGCACATGGATAGTATCTGATGCTTCGTGCTGTGCCACCAACCTGGAGGTGTGGGTATCTTTGACGAATATTGATACTCCCCCTCCTTTTGTGGTTCGGTCCAAGTTTTGGGGCCGAAAAACATGGTATGAGGTATAACCTGGTAGTGCTGGGGTGCTCTCGGGAGCCTTGAACCAGGTTTCTGTTACTGCACAGATATCGATGTTCTCCATGCTAAGTAGAGTTTTGAGTGCGTGCATCTTGAGGTTTAGACTTCTGACATTGAGTAGCATTACGCTTAGTTTCTTATCCCTTGTGATACCTATGGAGGTGGGTTTGTCTTTTGAGCCTTACCTAAAAATGGCACTATGGGGGTGGCAAGAGCCTTTGCCAATATCCGAAGGCCCAGGGGTGACAGGTGCAAGCCGTCCCTAGTGAAGCATCGTGGCTTGTTGAGTATGTCATCCCAGGCTGACAGGCATTGGATCCCCTTTGAATAACACCAATACTTAAGCCAATTGTTGAAATTGATCATCTTGTCTTCATATTGTGGCATCATTCTTGGTGAGGGTAAGATGCTACTCAAAGGTCAGGGTCATACCGGCCTGGGCTACATGCTCAGAGAGCTCCTCTATGTCTCTTTTCATGTAGTCCAGGGAGGTATGTCTCAGGTCATTCACACCAGCATGGACAATGACTGAGTCATATTTGTACTTGCCTTGGAGTGACGTGAGTGCTTGTGTTATGTGACGGATCCTAGCACCCGACAGGCAGTTCACCGTGACCTTCTCCTTGTTCAGCCTGGTGAGCAGGACGTTGGTGTGCCTGACGATGGAGTCACCTATTACAAGTGTATCAGGTGTGTTGTTTAGCCTTAAGGGCTGTGACTGTTCGGCACATTGGCTTTGTGAGCTATGTGTTGCACGTGTTTTGTTTTGGGGTAGCGGTTGCTTGGCTGTTTGCTTTGGAGGTCTCTGTTGCTTAGGCAGATTTTTATTTAGAGCCTCCGAGTATGTTTTTGTGTGTTTATGTGTTTGGTTTGCTGTCGTGGTAGGTCTATGTGAGACTGGAATTGTAGTGAGTGTGGTTTCCTTCTCCTCCTGACTGGTTATGCCAGTACTGAGTTGAGAGAGCTTAGCCTCCAGTTTGGCTATATGGTTGCATCTCTCACATGTGTTGGAATTTGTTGGGAGGAGGAGAGGGTTGTCTGTGTACATGAGGCAGTTGTAACATTGCCGCAAGATTCCCAGATTCACCAGCTGGACCGGAGAGGAGATTGATAACTGACCTTTGGACATGCTAGAATAGTACTGGGAATTCCTTTATAATTGAAAAAAGGGCCAATGGGGAACAAGGTACTCAAGGGGAGTTTGTGAGGGTTTAGTGCTTTTAATTTTTTAGTGCTGACTTACATAATTGATTTAGTGAGGAAGTGCCAGGCTTTAGAGTAGGAATAGGGTGTTTATTATGAGAAGTAGATCAGTTCTAAGGGAAAAAGTGAAGAACAGACTTTGTGGAGCCGAGAATGGTTTAAACCCAATTAAGTGGCGTTGCCCGATGCTGCTCTATGCACAAAATCGTGCAAAGCCGTGCTAAAGTGAGTTTTATACAGGGGGACTTGAGAGAGCTAGAAATTGGCCCAAAACGGCAAATAGGCTACCAGATTCTTGTGCTTGGAACACTCTTCCAGGGATAGAGAGGCTGCTCTAAGCTCCACACTGCCACTGGTGAACAAAGAAGCCTCCCTTTATCCAAGAAAAGAAATGGGCAACACAGGAACTTTCCATAAGTCCAGAATACAGCAAAGCCTCTATTTGGACTACTCTAGGTCAGTAAAGACAGAAAGCAAGGATCATTTTTTTTTTGTTTTTTTTCTTTTTTGCAACAAACAGGAAGAAAATGCTATAAATATGTAGCACAGGCTAGCGCACTTGAGTGTGTAGCCTCAACAGGTAAATGCAACAAACAGGACAAACTTTAAAAGTGCAGGTGCAAAAACAACTTTAAACAGTTTAAAACAGTTCAAGAAGCAGAAATACTTGCAGTTTAGCTAGATCGGAGAGTCACCCAGGTAGTAGCAGGAAAAAAAAACACTTTTATCAGGTTAACAGTCGCTCTTTTAGCCTCTCTGCTACTAGCACCACTCTGCAGGACCACGAGGAGCTTGGCTGAGTAGTAACAAGCGCAAAAAATGCACCAAAGCGGGTTTTATACAGGGGGACTTGAAAGAGCTAGAAATTGGCCCAAAACAGCCAATAGACTACCAGATTCTTGTGCTGGGAACACTCCTCCAGGGATAGATAGGCTGCTCTAAGCTCCCCACTGCCACTGGTGAACAAAGAAGCCTCCCTTTATCCAAGAAAGGAAATGGGCAACACAGGAACTTTCCAAAAGTCCAGAATACAGCAAAGCCTGTATTTGGACTACTTTAGGTCAGGAAAGACGGGAAACAAGGATTATTTATTTATTTTTTTTTTTTGCAACAAACAGCAGGAAAATGCAATAAATATGTAACACAGGCTAGCGCAGTTGAGTGTGTAGCCTCAACAGGTAAATGCAACAAACAGGACAAACTTTAAATTACAAGCGCAAAAGCGCGCTAAAGTTGGCTTTAAAGCAGGGGGTTAGAAAGAGATAGGAAATGGCCCAAAACGGGCAATAAGCTACAAGTTAGTGGGCTGGAACCACTCCTCAAGGGACAGATAGGCTGCTCAGAGCTCCCCACTCTCACTGGTGAACAAATAAGCTTCCTCCTATCCAAATAAGGATATGGGCAACACAGGAACTATGACACAGCCCAGAGATCAGCAATGCCTGAAGACTGGACTATTCTAGTTCAGTAAAGGCGGGAAACAAGAATATATATATATATATATATATATTTTTTTTTTTTTAAGTAGCAGAAATTAGGTACAGAAACACAGTAAATGCTTTAATTCGGCTAGCGCACTTGAGTGTGTAGCCTACCAGTTGCCTGTATCACTCTGCAGGACACCACGAGGAGCTGTGCGGAGTTGTATACAATAACAAACTTTTTAAATCACAGATTCGCTGATGTTGCTGACATCTACTGCTTCAATATGTTTTGCACACGTGCATGTTCAATAGTTTATGCTTCAGCCATAAAAGCTGCCAGGTTTTTGATATTTGGTCTTTTGACTTTGATCCTTCTGCAGTTGGTCTTTTCACATTAGGGATTTAGCAGTGCTCTCTTTGAATAACTGTGCTTTGAATAAAAAAAAAAAAAACCTACTTGCTAAACTCTCTTCTATTATGTTCATCATGTGTTGTATGTATATTAGTGGTACTTGGTGTAACAGTGATTTGTGTGTACATTATAAAGTCCCATTCATACGACTGAAACTTAAAATACTGAAAACCCAAAATGTCGAAAACATTCTTATCCAACACAAGCTCAGAGTCTCTGTGACTGTGCAGTTGAAGCATCAAACGAGGTTGGGGTAATTAGGCAGTGGTGAGGGAATTATGGGTAGAGGAGTCAGGGCCCTGGATCCAAAGATTTGAAATTGCTGAGGCCAGATCCGAATTGGATCCAAATCCCAAAGTTTGAATCAGATGAAAATGGACAACATTGGATTTATATATTACCCCTAATGAGAATAACTGGGATCACAATATAAATAATTTGAGGGGACCCATGCATGACATAAAGCATTTAGGAGTAGCCTCTGTACATTAGTAGTACAGTGTGCAGTACTGGGGTAAGTTTTCCAATTTCCATCCACAGATCCAAGCTGTACTTGAATATGAACAAGGTGGATGGGATGATGGACAAGGTGGATGGGATGATGGCTGGGGAGTCTATTCCTGAACAGCAGTATCCTCTGCAAGATACTTCTGTCCTTTCAAATCATTCTGCTGATGTTGCAGAAGAGGTTTAGATCCCTAGACAGAGTATTTCTGATGTCATTTGACTTGCTGATGTGCAGTAAATCCATCAGTACTGGGTCAGAGGATGCCTTGTATGCCAGACACAGCTCACCTCTCAGTAGTATGCTGAACACAGTAACAGGGCTTTGAGCCAGTTCATGTAGGACATGTTGTTTAGGCCTTGAATTCTTTTAGTGTATCTCTGTGGGTGTTCCAGTTGTTGCATATGTCTGCTCATAAACATGCCAAAGTTCATTATATTCAATGATTGGCCTAACGAGGCTGACTAAAGAGGTACAATGCCATCCTTGTATCTAAACACAATCCCTTTGTTTAAAGGCTATTCAGTATAGAAGGACTTTCATACAACATTGGACACATGGTGGCCAAAATTTAGTTCACTGTCCATGTAAGTTCTCAAGTCCTGAACAATTGAGTCAGCTTTATGGAGAGTATTGTTAATGCGGTGCTTCCCTAGAACAGATGACTTCCCTGAATGACATACATACATAACTTGATGGTGGCATAAATGCTAGTATACATCAGTCATATGGGAATACTACACCCCTTTAACTCAGTCTTTTTATGCAGTACAGATCTAAATTTTGGGGGCAATTTAAAAGTGGTATCTGTGCCTGCATCAACAGCCCCATTAAATTTTATTATGTCACCCTGGAAAATCTCTATTTTTATACCCCAAGCTTCATATTATATTTTGCTGGAGTAGCTGGTGGAAGATTAAAGAAATATAAATGTGCAAATATTATTAAACATTTTCTTGAAAATGCATACTGGAAAGTGAGGAGCCGAGGCTTGAATGGCAAGCTGAAAACATCAGAGTTCTTGAGCTCTGCAGTCTTCATTTTTCCTGACAGGATTTTTTATTTAATTTCACCAGCAAAGACCTGAAACTATTAAAATCGGATTCTAGAAGTCGTAAGCTACAAGTTGTTGTAAATTTTAAGCTAAAATGTTCATATTTTCCTGTCAAACTTTCCAATAGAAGGGACATTGCAACCACATTTACAAAGGAAGATGAGCAGCTCCAAATTTTCTCAGCAAGAAACTTCATTGAAGAAAGAAATACAGGCAATCCTTACTACAGGGTCAAGACTTGGTGGGAAAAATAGACAAATTAAACTTAAAAGTGGACAATATAAAAGAAGATACCACCAAACAAATAACCTTATTAAATTAAGTCCTTAAACAACAAACTGCCCAGATTGCTGCTTTGGAAGATTCTGTAACAGAGATAGACTACAGGTTAACAGAAAGAGAGAAAAACATACACTTTCTTCTTCAAGAAAACACCAGACTCATTGAAAAGATAGACAACACCGAGAATAGAACCAGGAGAAACAACATAAGAATCTATGGCATCCCGAAGCAGATGGAAGGTGACAATATGATTGATTTCGTGACAATATGATTGATTTCCTGACTTCTTAGATTCCTAAAATCTTAAACCAACCTGAAGCACTATCCTTCGGGATAGAAAGGGCACACATGTTTTTAACTACAACTTCTGTATCCAGTAAAAACAGCCATCCAAGATCTATTACTGTAAGATTTATCTCCACTTAAGACAAAGACCTTGTTTTAAGAACTGCCAGGTCCCTTGCTCCATTAAAAATTGGTGACCAAACTATCAGGTTTGACAACAACTTTTCACCCCTTGTAATATCCAAAAGAAGAGCATGTGTCCCGCTAATAAAATCATTAAAAAAGGAAGGAATCAAAGCACAACTCATATTCTCAGCAAGAATAAGACTATCCCTGCCAGAAGGAAAGAAAATGTTTGACTGTCTCGAAGAAGCATCCACATTTGTTCAAAAAAGAAACTTTCAAGTCAACCTGAACCCATGGATTCTTCAGTGAACTTAAAAGACAAGCTTCAAAAAATGAGTGAACTATTAAAGGGAAAAAGAAAGCCAGAGACAAACGATTATACATAACTTCATATTTCATGCAAGTTTTTGTTTTCTCCCTTCCAAATAATGTGGAATCATACACAGAAGGTAATGTATAATTTTCCTTTCCTATTATCTTTCCCACAACAATGCTAACTTTATAAATAATATATAGTACTCAAAAATCAAGTAAATCAAAATCTTATCCAACTGCAAGCTATTTTATACTTTTATCTGTTTATATACATGGCATAGCACTAGTGAAATGGTATAAAATCACTTATTCATTTCATATATTTATATATATATTTCTTTAATATTCTTCATGTATGTGCCTTCTTTTTCTGTTTTAGTCCTAGTGTCGTATTTAATCACTGCAGGAGAGATAAATGCTTATTGTGTTAGTGTTAAGTAATTAAATGGAAAGTGGTGACATTTATTATTATATATACATTTACTACTTAACTGAACTTCTGCAATGTGCTCCATTTAGCTAATAAATCTTATAGCTGTGTATATCTGGTAATTTGGAGCCTTTATTTTAAATATTCATCATTTTACAACTTATGCTTAAAAGCTTCACTTCACTAGAAAATTTCCACCTACTTACTTTTTTGATGGAATTTTGACAACTTCTATGACAAGCTCAAGCTTCTAAAAGCTTCAGTTAGTTCACAGACTCTTCATGAGAAACAATCTGTGCTGTATTCCAGGAAGTAGGCGTAACATCTAAACCTGTTTCTCTTCACTGAACTCTTAACAGCCAGTCAGATTCATGAATGATCATTTGAACTGTGTTTTCATTCATTTAGCAATTATTTTTTTACCTAAAAAAAGTTTTATAAGCATGTGTTTTATTGTAAATAGTGATTTACTTAATCTAAATTACATTTATATTTAAATAAAAATTACAAATATGTTTCTGACAGTGACAGTTTTAAATGCATTGTTTTCCTGTCTGCTTTAATGACATTACAGTCCTGTATTTACTCATGGCAACAAATAATTATTAGGAATAATCAATTTATCTTAGTCAGTTTAGATAAAAAGAATTTTAAGAAATTGTATACAGCTTCATGTTCTTAGTTCATGCTTATATAGTATATTAAATTGAATTTTTCCTTTTGTATGTTTTTAATGTACATGCAGTTTCCCTTCTGCTTACTATTAACCTGCAGTAGCTAGGAATTCCCACTAAATGTCATGAGAAGATTAGTTTGTGGCATCTATGCGAGCTATAGTAAGCCTGGATATAATTTATCCATGCAGAAGGTCATTAAAATATTTATTTTTATTTATTTATTTTACATTTGTTGACCAGGATTGTCCGACTGAAGAGCCCTTTTTCAGCGGAGGCCCGGGGAGAAAAGCTCCAACATATTATACAATTTTCATTATAAATTAGCATTAAACAACAATGTTACAGGATTATTATAAGGCATTAAGTAGCAATGCAATGTTATACAGTGTCAATAATCAGGAGTATAGCAGAACTATTTCAATATGTATAAAAATAAATATGTCATTAATATGAGTATAGGTTTTGGGGTAAGTGGTTTAAAAAAACCCAGTTTTATCATGATGTAGTTGCATGAAGGCAAGACAATTACAATAGAATGTTTCTCTGAGGCAATTAGCTTAATAGATTTCAGAAGACAGTAGAAAGAGTAGTCAAGGAAGATTAGAGAGAGCTAGTGAGAAGAGTGAATTAAGGGCAGAAAGTAGATTAAGGTCTGGGAAGTAGGGGATGTTAAGGAGGGAGAGTGCAGTGGCAAGACCAGTGACTTTTAAAGTGCTCTTTAGTGGCTGTCTTAAATTGTTTAGGATGTGCAAGGGTCCTAATTTCTAGTGGGAGCCTATTCCAGGCAACAGTGGGGTGATAGCTGTACATGTTGCGTCCAAATTTAGACTTGGGTTTGTAGATTTGTAGTAGGTCTTGGTTAGAGCTTCAGAGAGGTCTGGAGGGAGAATAATGGGAGATGAGAGGGGATAATCCTAGGCAGTAGGAAGGCTGGTATAGGATAGAATGGATGATCTGGAGCGGAGAGAGAGAAGAAGCTGGTGGGGTAATTCAAGCCAGTTTAGGTGTTTTAGAGGGAGACAGTGATGGGATTTCTAGGTTTGTTGGGCAGCAAATCTAGCTACCTTGCTGTAGGTAGATTCAAGTTTGGTCAGGAGTGCTGAAGATTTGTGAGAATTGTACATTAGACTGGGTAGAAGGTAGGTAAGAGAAAGAGTAATCTTGGCTTCAGAGGAAAGGAATTTCTTGTTACGGTAAAGGAGCCCTAGTTTTAAATTTGTCTTTTTGATAGAGTTATTAACATGCAAGTCAAATTTAAGATGATTGTCAATGGTTACGCCTAACAGCTTAGTACTGGATTCTACCTGAATGGGAGTGTTATTAAGGGACTGTATGGAGAAGGAGGGTTTAATATTTATGAACTTTTTAGGTAGGAAGAGTAACAGCTTTGTTTTTTTTAAGGTTAAGGGTGAGCTGGTTGTTGGAGAGCCATGTTTCAACCAAGTTAAAAGATGCCTGAGTAGCTGAGAAGAGCTTAGTGGGAGAGTTGGCTGTGGTGATTGGAGAGTCATCTGGGTATTGCACTAAAGATGACTGAGGACAGGAGGTACAGAGCTGATTATTAAAAAGTAAAGGCCCTAGGATAGAACCTTGAGGTACACGCATTTTGACAGGGAGAGGAGGGGAGAGTGCATAGTGCCATCTCACTGATTGAGATCTATCAATGAGGTAACTGGAGAACCATGCAACAGTATCACAGGAGAAGTTGAGGTAATGCATTTTGTCCAGCAGAAGAGAGCGTGAGACAGTGTTGAAAGCTTTTGAGAGGTCCAAGAATAGGCAAGAAATATGTTTATGGTCATCCATGGCTATAGAGACTGTGCTGAAGAAGGATAATAGAGCTGTAGTGGTGCTATGTTTGGGTCTGAAGCCGTGTTGAGTGGATGTAAGCAGATTTTCCTGTATTAGATACTGCATAACTTGTTTATGAATACATTTTTCTAGTACTTTAGAGAGAGGGGAGAGGATAGCAATTGATCTAAAGTTGGAGATATCAGAGGAGTTACCTCCTTTGTGTAGAGGTAGAGTGTAGCATTGTTTCCAGATGGAAGGGACTTTAGATTCAGAGATAGAGTGATTAATTAGGATAGATACAGGGAGAGCAAGAGAGTCAGCTCCTAGTAGAAGAAAAGTGGAAGGAATATTGTCAGCTGATGCTGAGCATGGTTCTATTTTAGAGAGTAGAGTTTTGATGTGGCTAGTAGGTACAGGTTTGAGGGAGAAGGTATTTGAGGAGATAGTATTAGGAGTAGATTCAGAAATATTGAAGATGTTAGTAGTAGAGGAGTTTGGGTTAGGGTTCAGTAGCTTAGATATTGAATTGATAAAATAGGTATTGAAGATAGTGGCAGTTTATTCAGATGTCTTGTCTGGGCATGGATTAGGGGAGCTAAGATTCCTGGAATGTAATATTCTAATATTTGGTTGATAGAGTTCCAGAATTTTTTAGGATTACATTTTAGGGCTGTGGGAGGTTTGTTATAGAAGTCCTTTTTATCATTGTTTATGTGTTTTTTTTGTCAGATTTCTGAGTTCTTTATATTTTTGTAAGTCTGTAGAGAGCTTAGTTTGTGACCATATTTTGTCTCTAGTTATCATAAGGGTATGAGTGGCTTTTGAAGGCCACTGAAATATGGTGGACTTAATTCAGACTTTGCAAGGGGAGCAAGTGAGTCTAAGATGCTAAGGAAGGTGGAGTTGAAAGCTAGGACTGCTTCTTCTAGTGGGAGTTGGGTAAGGAATTTCCAGTTTACTTTGGAGAGGAGGGCATTAAAGGTTTCTGGATGGAAGTTAGAGAGTTTACAACAAGTGATAAATTTAGGAGGTTTTGAGAAGGGGGAGCGAACCTAAACACTTTTATAGGGCAGTGATTGCACAGGGTGTTTGGCAGGGTTTCAGGGTTATAATATTTGGAAGGATTAGATAAAAGTACCCAGTCAATAAGAGTACTAGATGTGTGAGAGTTGTTTGTATGGGTAGGTTGGGAGATTAGCTGTGCAAAGCCATATAAATTAATATGAATATTAGAGTTTGGATTACTGAGAGTTAACCAGTTAATGGTGACATCCCCAAGGAGGATAGTTTCATTGGGGATGTGTTGAGAAAAGTCTGAAAGAATATTTTTGAGCAGACGAATGTTATCTCCTGGAGGAATATAGATGGCTACTACTGTGATAGTGGTGTGGTCATTTAAGGTTAGCTGTAAGTAGTTCAGCAGGAGAAAAGGATGGGATAGGTTTCATAATACTTGTAATGGTGAGGTGGTTGGAGTAGAGGATGGCAACACCACCCCCTTTTTTTGTTTTGGCGATCTATGCAGAGTATATTATAACCACGGGGGAGAATGTCTTTATCAGAGGTTTGGGGTTTTAGCCAAGTCTCTCTTAGGGTGATGACATCAGGGGTGTGGAAGTCTATCAAGGCATGGATTTCACTAACTCTGTTTAGAATAATACAGGCATTCATAAAGTAAAAGGAAACATGTTTGTTTGGAGAGGATGAGTTTAAGTTGGGAGAGGTAGAGTTATGCATGGTGGGGTGATGAATGGGCCCAGGATTTGGATGTATATCTCCTGATAGAAGCAGGGCTACATGAAGTTGGTAAAGTCTGAAATGAAATGGGTTGTAAGTCAAATACTTCGTCTTGGTTTTAGATGCTAGAGAGTGAGGGGGAGGAAGTTTGATTTTAGGCAGAGGGATGTTCATGGAAAAGATAGAGGAGGAGATTGTAATAGAGTACTGCAGAGATGAGAAACAGCTAGTATGAGGATTAGTGGGATCGCTATGGACAGGTGGTAATGGAGTAGTACAAGATGTAAGAATGAGAAGGAGAAGTAATGGAGGCAAGAGGAAAATTGAGAGGGTTGCAAAAGCCATGGCCTAAGGTGGGGAAGTAAGATTGGGATGGAGTGAGGAGTGGATAAGGGACTAGGAAAAGTAAGTTGTTGGACCTGTTAGAGAGTTGAAGTAAACTGTAAGTGAAACAACCTGTAGGGGGAGTAGGGGATATATGGAAAGTAGGAGGATTTGCAGCAGACTAAACTATGAAGTGATAATTAGGGGAGGGTAAGGTATTTAGAATGTTATAGCAGACAGGAAGTATATAGAAATATAGTATATAGAAGTATATGGAAATATACAGTTTTATTTTCAATTTTAGAGTTGTTAAATTGTCCATAGCAGTTTTAAAAAATGTATTTGTCATAATGAATCAAGGAATGCACTTTTCAATTTTACTTATAATAGCAGTCGCCATCAAATGATAATATTTAACATTACATCTATTAATGTCAATGGGTTGAACAACCCCATGACAAGGAGTAGTGTCAACAAATATTTAATGCTACATAAATCAGATTTTGAATTCATTTAGAAATCCCATGTAGTAACAGAAGATCTAAACAAATTAATCTTTGAGGATTATAATATTTCGGTAAGTTCAAACTACAACCACAAAAGAAGAGGTGTTCTAATTTTACACAGAAAATCAATGAGAATTCCACAAATAGTTGACTCATACTCAAGCAATGATGGTATGCTTGCTTTAGTCATACTAAAACTAGATAAAAAGATGTACACTTTTGCAAACACCTACTGGATACTGGGTATTGGGACTAAAACTGTGAAAAAGCATTTAGATGCCATAAAATTAAAATCTAAAGGTGAGTCACTATTAGCAGGTGATTTTAATTGTATATTGTCCACCACTGATACCACAACCTCTAAGCCCTTCAAGATATCCGCTGTTGCCAAGTGCTTGAACAACTACATAAAAGACAGAAGCCTAACTGACATTGACAGTATAAAAATATTATCCTCCCTGAAGTATTCTCACTATTCTTACAGATTTGGCACACAGACCAACATAGACAAAAGTCTTTGTAACCAGTTCTTTACTGGCCAAAATTAATAATGTAATTCTGACATCGTGCCCTATGTCTGACCACAATGCTATCATCTTCAATGTAACACTTAATATTGACTCCTTAAACTTCTGCCAAAGACTACTTGCTTATCTAGTAACAGTACAAGGATTTAAAGAATGGTTTATAGATGAAGTAAAGCTTTACCTAGATGCCAATAATAACAGAGAGGTTTCATATATTATCCTATGGGACACTTTAAAGATAGTCTTACATGGTAAAGTCAAAGTTGGCATATAAATAAAAAGGAAAGAGTGGGATAAAAAACTGGTAGACATGCAGGAAGAAATTGATGAACTAAAACTTATATCAAATAACAAATCTGCATTAGTTAACACGTGTAAACTGAACAAGGAATATCAAGATATCATGCAGCATAAAATATCAATAAATCTGGAAAATTTCAGATTACAATCTTACTCAATTAATCCCAACAGTATGCACAGAGTTGCAATTAGATCTAAATATTTAAATGAAAAAAGTCATATAAAAATAATATACACTAGAAATAATTAGACTATCAAAGTTACAGATCTAAAAAAATTTATGTTTTAGAAACCGTTACAAGAATATTAATAATAATAACTCATCTACCAGTGATGAGAAAAGTATAGACAACTTTCTTGCTAATAATATTCAAAAGAAGCTATCCAAACACAATATTAATAACATAGATAAACCCCTTTCCTTTAAAGAATTAAAGGAACAAACAAAAAAGGCACCAGGGCTGGATGGTCTAATTCTGGAATTTTACAAACTCTTACCTCACAACATCTTGAAAATCTTATTCAATGGAAGTTAAACCTATAGCAATCATCCCTCCATCTTAAAACCAATAAACACCCCAACCTTTACACATCATACAGGCCAATTTCTTTGCTTAACACTGACTACAAGCTATTCATATCTATCTTAGCAGACAGATTAAATAATATTCTTTCAATATTAATTCATGAAGACCAAACCAGGTTCATCAAAAACAGAAATGTACAAGACAATGTAATTAGATTACTGTCCTTAATAGACTTGTCAAAAAAATTCAGCTTTCTATTTTAAGCCTTGATATAGATAACGCCTTTGACTCCCTAAGTTAGCCATATCTGTTTAAAGCTCTGCAAAAATACAATTTCTCCCCAAACTTTACAGGATTAGTTAAAAAACTATATGAAAAGTCCATACCCTATGTAAAGATTGGATCTTATTTATCTAGCCCATTCGAAATATTAAGAGGTACTAAACAGGGGGGCCCTCTCTCCCCATTACTCATTGCCCTGGATATTGAGCCTCTTGCAAATTATGTTAGAAATAATGACAACATTAAAGGATATAAAGTGTCAGACAAATTATTCCCCAAGATACAACTGTTTGCTGGTTGCCTACTAACAACTTCTAATGATATTGAAAATTCAATAGATCACCTATTACATAATCTAGACTTCTTTGCAAACATCTCTGATCTAAAATTCAATCGCAACAAAACTTAGGCACTTTTAGTGAATAAAAATGTTACTATGAAACTTAGATCAAAAAGAGACAAACTGGGAGGGTACACAATAAATATCTAGGTATCATTATTGAATCTAATTATAAAAAAATTACTCACATCTAATTACCAACAACTTATAAACGCAATTACTAGTCTAATAGACAGTTGGAACAAACTCTTCTTTACATCTAAAGACAAACTAACTTTAATCAAAATGATACTGTTACCTAAAATTTGATTCATTGGTCAAGCTCTAATAATTCCCCCACCTGCCAAAATTAAACAGAAAATTAATAACTTATTACTCAACTTCCTTTGGTATTCCAAAAAAAACAAGAATTTATTTTCTCTGGCACACCACAAGCTGGGATAAAGGAGGCATAAGGTTTCCAAATAACACTTTTTACTTAAACTATACATTTATTAACATAGTGTTGCTTTGGAATAATACTTCTTATACATCATATTGGAAATCAATAAATGAAACCTTACTTCTTAATAGTAAAAGGACATTGCTTGAACCATGTACTCAAATGCATACGAACACCTTTATATGGATTTTAAAAATATACATTCAAAGTGAAAGTTCAACCCAACCAATGGATTATATCTTATGTAGGAGAGACAGTTTGAAGGAGATTGGAGACTGTACAGTGGTGACCACGGAAAGTGTAGTTAGGCAGCATAAGATGGTGGTTTGTAGGATGACGTTGGTAATCAAGAAGAGGAGGAGGAGTGTGAGGGCAGCACCAAGGATCAAATAGTGGAAATTGAAAAAGGGTAATTGTGAGGTGGAGTTCATAGATGAGTTAAGACAGGCACTGGGTGGCAGTGAAGAGTTACCAAATAGCTGGGTAACTACAGCAGAGCTAGTAAGGGAGACAGCTAGAAAGGTGCTTGGTATGACATCTGGACAGATGAAGGACGGCAAGGGGACATGGTGGTGGAATGAGGAAGTACAGGAGAGTACACAGAGAAAGAGGTTGGCAAAGAAGAAGTGGGATTGTCAGCGAGATGAAGAAAGTAGACAGGAGTATAAGGAGATGAGGTGCATGTCAAACAGAGAGGTGATGAAGGCTAAGGATAAGGCACATGAAGAGTTGTATGAAAGGTTGAACACTAAGGAGGGAGAAAAAGGACCTTTACCGATTGGCTAGACAGAGGGACCAAGCTAGGAAAGATGTGCAGCAGGTAAAGGTGATAAAGGATAATGAGGGAAACAAACTCACAAGCGAGGAGAGTGTGTTGAGGAGATGGAAAGAGCACTTTGAGGGGTTGATGAATAAAAAGAATGAGAGGGAGAGAAGGTTGGATGATGTGGGGATAGTGAATCATGAAGTACAATGGATTAGCAAGGAGGAAGTAAGGATAGCTATGAAGAGGATGAAGAATGGAAAGACTGTTGGTCCAGATGACATACCTGTGGAAGCATGGAGGTGTTTAGGTGAAATGACAGTGGAGTTTTTAACCAGACTGTTTAATGAAATCTTGGAAAGTGAGAGGATGCCTGAGGGATGGAGAAAAAGTGTTTTGGTACCGATTTTTAAGAATAAAGGTGATGTGCAGAGCTGTAGTAACTACAGAGGGATTAAACTGATCAGTCACAGCAAGTTATGGGAAAGAGTAGTGGAAGATAGGTTAAGAAGGGACGTGATGATTAGTGATCAGCAGTATGGTTTCATGCCGGGAAAAAAGCACTACAGATGTGATGTTTGCTCTGAGAGTGTTGATGGAGAAGTACAGAGAAGGTTAGAGGGAGTTGCATTGTGTTTTTGTAGACTTAGAGAAAGCATATGACAGGGTGACTAAAGAGGAGTTGTGGTATTGTATGAGGAATTCGGGAGTGTCAGAGAAGTATGTAAGAGTGGTATAGGATATGTACGAGGGTAGTGTGACAGCGATGAGGTCTGCAGTGGGAGTGACGGATGCATTTAAGGTGGAGGTGGGGTTACATCAAGGATCAGCTCTGAGCCCTTTCTTATTTGCAATGGTGATGGACAGGTTGACAGACGACATCAGACAGGAGTCCCCGTGGACTATGACACTTGCAGATGACATTGTGATCTGTAGTGAGAGTAGGGAACAGGTGGAGGAGATCCTGGAGAGATGGATATATGCTCTAGAGAGAAGAGGAATGAAGGTCAGCAGGAGTAAGACAGAATATATGTGTGTGAATGAGAGGGAGAACAGAGGAATGGTGAGGATGCAAGGAGTAGAAGTGGCGAAGGTGGATGAGTTTAAATACTTGGGATCAATAGTTCAGAGTAACGGTGAGTGTGGAAGAGAGGTGAAGAAGAGAGTACAGGCAGGATGGAGTGGGTGGAGAAGAGTGTCAGGAGTGATTTGTGACAGACAAGTACCAGTAAGAGTGAAAGGGAAGGGCTACAAGAGGGTAGTGAGACCAGCTATGTTATATGGGCTGGAGACAGTGGCATTGAAAAAAGGCAGGAGTTTGAGCTGGATGTGGCAGAGTTAAAGATGTTAAGAGTTGCACTGGGTGTGACGAGGGTGGACAGGATTAGGAATAAGTATATTAGAGGATCATCCCAGGTTGGAAGGTTTGGAGACAAAGCCAGAAAGGCAAGATTACGTGGGTTTGGACATGTGCTGAGGAGGGATGCTGAGTATATTGGGAAAAAGATGCTAAGGATGAAGCTACCAGGTAACAGGAAAAGAGGAAGGCCTAAGATAAGGTTTATGGATGTGGTGAGAGAGGACATGCAGGTGGTTGGTGTGACAGAGCAAGATGCAGAGGACAGGAAGAAATGGAAACAGATTATCCGCTGTGGCAACCCCTAACGGGAACAGCCAAAAGAAGATGATGATTCAAAGTGAAAGGTCAAAACTTGTTCTTACACCTCTTATAAACCAAGCATTGCTGTTGTTTAAAAAGCTTGTGTTTTCTAATCAATTACAAATTTATTAATAATTATGTTTACTATTGCTTACACAAATGAATGCTTGATATCTTTTGACCCTTAGAAAATGTTAGAATTTAAGAAGGGTGACTTATTATATTAGAATCAATTTCTCTTAGCTAATACAATAAGTTCTGCAGACTATTTGATCAGCAGACATAGTTTGTAAAATTGCAATTGTCTGGACATCTAAACTTGCAAGGATTTTATACATACTAAGCTTGTATCCTCATTAGAGGCATACAATAAGAGTAACTTAAAAATATTGGATTTTATCTCAACAATTATTAATAGCTCACCCAATAATACTTCATACATATTTGTTATTTATAAAATTCTCAGAAATGATTTTAGCAAAACAGATGTTTCTTTTTGGAATTATTCAAGTTAAGTTAATAGACAAGTATTCTCAGATAAAGATAAAAAACTTAGTTTACAGTCAGTGAAGGAATCCACATTTTCCCTGTCCTGGCATATATACACATGAAAATTTTTACATAGATGTTTTTTCACCCCACATAGACTAGCAATAATGTACAAGAAAGACGAAATGAAATGCTGGAGATGTGGGTCCCCTGACGCTGACTGGATACATATGGTTATGAATTGCAAAACAATTTCCCAATTTTGGTTAGAATTTAAATATCTTTGTAAAGCTCTATAGAATGACAACTGTATAATTTCTGACTCTCTTATCCTTTTCAATATTCCTGAAGTCATTCCTACAACACAAACATTTTTTGCTATGATCTATCCTCTCCATAGCAAGGAAAATTGTTATAAAAATTGGAAAGCCCAATCTTCTCCTGTCTTTAAAGTTGAGTTTATTCATCTTGTGAAATACATTTGTAAGGATGAGATTGCTACTAAAAAGCAAGGACCAACAACACAACTCATCATTTAATTGCTTGGACAAAATTGTCTAATCTGTTAGAGAAATATCAAGTGTTCTCCTATGTATATTGGTTTTTTAGTTGTTATGGACATTGTATATATAGTTTATTTTTCCTTGTTATTATACTGTTAAGTTATTGTGTTATAAAATGAATAAAAACATTCTGGGAAGAAAGTGAGGGGTCATTTCTAAAGAAGACCAAGTGATCTGAATATAAAATAATTATTTTATATTGTCAATATATTGTGTGAGCAAAACATACTGTGTGAAAACTAGGAGTACAATGCCCTAGCTTAACAAGTTATGTTTTGGTACACAATTCATACTGCTAGTATATGCCTGTAGAGGTTGCCTTGGGAAATTTGACTGCAAACATTCTTTTTCACAATATTTGTCCTGTGACAGGCTGTCATGAGGATGCCAAACAACTAGAATTGGTTTATGATACTTGATTTTAAAGTGTCAAAGACCTTTTTTATGGAAATAAAAATTGCACCTAAAAGGCTGCCTTTGTTTGCAGGTGGTAAGCTAAGGATTTATTATGAGTATCAGTGGCCTGATTGTGAAGAGGCAGCAGAGTCTAAGAAAGGAACATCAAAGGTTAATCACATGCATAGATATATATATCAAGCAAAACCAAGAATATGTACATTTTGTAGCAGCTGAGGATCATGACATATTATGAAAAAAATGCTCTACTATTTCATTTGATTACAAGATTACATTTGTGTGAAGAAAGGCACATTTAGCTAGTACAGAAATGAACAGTAGCATCTTTGTTACCTCCATAGCGCCTTTTTAGGCAGAGCCTCACTGCTCTGTATTTCTATACAACAACCTCAAATTCAGATATCAAGGTGGTACTACTCAATGCTATGAGGCTAAGAAGAAATATGCCTAAACATGATGCCTTCCTGCAACTCAGACGTATTCATATTTGTGCAGTTACTGAGACATGGATTCAGTGCAGTGACAGCACTCGTTCTTTACCAGGGTTTAGCACCTATACCTCTGCGTAACTGTGTGGGTGTATATGCATTGTTAAAAACATCATCACCTCACATCAAATTACCCATGACCCTAACTGGAATTCCTGGACATCCAAATCACTGTTAACAAATCCAAATATTCTTTTATTGCTAGCTATAGATCTCTATTCCCATCAATGTCCACTAAAGATCATGGACATTACCTTAACACCACTGAGGGGTTAAATATCAAATCTAATACCTTCTTGCTAGGGGACTTCAATTACCAACCATTAACTGGCACACACCTCTAAACTGGAGATGCTCATCATGTCCTACACTTTGTTAACACCAACGTGCTGAAACAAATTGTAAAAGTACACAGTATAGGCACTAATATCTTTGACCTGGTCCTTAACCTAACCCCCACATGTGCATCACCACCCTGCATCTCCTTGTTCCAGTTAAATCTGATTACAAGTCAGCCATTTCCCTATCAGGCCTAGTGGTACCACCTCACCAATTGATGATACCATCTTTATGGACATCAGTGAAAGTTTACTTTAATTTGTAGAAGACATAAACAAAATTGCCAATAGTCCCCTGCAAATGGACCCAAGTGAGAAGACTGCCACATTCACATCTGGCTTATACCAGCACCTAAACAGCTTGTCCACCCTAAACGTAATGGTAAATTCAGGAATAAACCTCTCTGATGGAACTCCAATATTAATAAACTGTAAAACAAGAGGAGGAAAGAATGCAAAATTGTAAGAAATCCTCATCCCTTATCTCTGGACCACTGCAACACACCAGCAAGGAACTTAAGGGTACTAACAGGAGATGTAAAGCATAATATGAACTTAAGGTCACTACATATAACAAAAGAACCTACAAATTTTACTTTGGTTATGTCACAAAGGAGTAATATCAGCAATACACTGAACTCATCTGTAGTATCATCACATATTTCAATCCCAAGGATATAGTCAATATATTAACAGACAAATTTAGTGCTAACTTTACCTCGCCTACCAAAAATACTGTTCATAGTACCCCTGAAAATTTTGTTTTCCTTAAAATCACTATGGAACAAGTCTTAGAGTCCCTGACAAAGGCTAAAAATAATGCTTCTATGGGACCAGAGAACATAAAAGGCTCCATTCTCATCAGTGCCAAGTACATATTATTCCAGCCTCTACTTAAACTGTTCATCCTCAGCCTCCCCACACAACTGAAGTCCGATGCCTGAAGCACAGACACTGTGACTCCCCTACAAGAGTGCCCCCCCCCTACAAACCCAGATAATTATGGGTCCGTCAACCTCATCAGCCCTTATTCAAAGCCATGGAAAATATCATAGCAGAACTCATTTATGCATTCATAAGCAATTTAACTGACTTAGGCTCCAATCTGTTCATTTTTGTGAAGTGCAGGTCCTGTCTCCTGAACCTGTTAAGCTTCTTTGAAAAGGTTACAGAGGCTGTTGACAGTGGTCACTCAATGCATGTTGTTTCTTTTGACCAGGCCAAGGCTTTTGAGACTATCCTCCTGATGATATTATTAAGAAATTAGACAAGTTTATTGTAGAGCCATGTTATCCTCTGGACTGCAAACTGGCTATCTGTGAAAGCTGCTGGCAATCCCTATGAATGTAAAATTGTAATTTCTGGAGCACCACTAGGATTAGTGCTGGGCCCTCTGTGTTTTGGCATTTATTCCAAAGACATCCAATCCAATATCCAAGAAGTGTGGTTGACCAAGTTTCCTGATGACTGTAGCCAGGTCACTATTACTTCCTCATTCACTGATACGAAACATCAGCAAGGGCTGGAATGTGCACATACATAGTGTAATAAGAAAGGATTCAAGTTAAATGCAATAAGTATAATGTAGTTCTGTTCATGCAAAAAAGCTGTTCCCACCTCATTATGGTACTCCTTATCAGACAAATTGCCATAGGAGACATAGGTATTTATATGAACATGTCTCTCTCATTCGATAAGCATGTTTGCAACATAGTTAGGAAACCCTTCTATCTGGCACAGTTAATTTCCAAGGGAATATGTTCAAGGTTCAAAGAAGTCATCCTACTACTGTATTCTTCCCTTACCAGATTCATCATTGAATGCAATGCTCACTTACGTATGTATAAATCCATGCATATTTCTCAACTGGAAAGGCCCCAGTGATATCTAACCAAGAAAATGAAAGGCCTTAAATCCTTCATCTATCCCATCAGATTAGCACAACTCTCCTTATACTCAGTAGTGTACAGACTGCTTTTTGGTGACCTGTTTCACTTTTTTAGCCATGAGAGATCCAATACTATTTGGCCTCCTATTTCTTTGTAAAATTAGTGAATCTACAATCATCCACATTAGAGACCTAAATCTACATCAGCCAATAAATGTGACCCACTGGAGAGGCAAGTTCCTAATAAAATGTATTCCCAGCCAGTGAAATAAGTTACCACTACAAGCCAAAGTACTACTTTTACTACCTTTATGGACAGTCTTGATGATTGGATGGATAGACACGAATCTACATGAGGGTAATCATGTACAACCCTGACTGATTTGAGAAGTTAGCACTATTATATACCTGAAAAGGAAGGCATGGACTTTTGTGACTGCTTGAAGGTTCTTATAGCTAGCCAACTTACGATCCTTGTGATTGTCTAGTAATGTTCCTAACATTTACAACAATTGTTCTTCCTTACATCAAACCATGATGTAAATACAGTCTATCATATAAAAAATGTCAATTTACAATTTTTGCAGTGCTGGTATGAGTCAAAAATAGTCCCCTAACATTAGTGCTCCACGCCAGTTAACAAATGCGAACAAAATAAATAAGTAAATGAGTGTGTTGGCCTAAAAAGCCAATTTCCATGAAGATCCCAATTTATCTAAATACTTAGACAATCCAAATTTGTGATTTTTTTTCTTGTTTTTTTCCAAGAAAAAATGGAATATCTGGAAAATCCATGTCCCTCACAATAAATCAATAGTGTGAAGTCTAGTAGTTAACATAGAGTTTAATGCTATGAACTTTAAACAAGACCCTTCTTGTAATCCAGGGATTGCTTTTATCAGCTACCATCTGCCTAATGTGACCTGAGCCAGTCAGTTAACGAGACAGTTGTCTGGGGAAATTAAGAGACTGGGCTAGGCTTCTCACTGGTCTCTAGTACTGCATGCCTAATAACTACCTATGATCCTATTAGACATCTGGTTTGGGATACTGAGCTCACAGTGAGAGTATGTTCCAGCACTGGCACTATGTAATAAGATTGAGTCTAGTCTCATAGTGAGAGAATGTACTATCGTTCATACTACACATGAAATATAGTTATGAAAATTGCAGAAGATATAACAGATGTTCAGATTCTTCACTGCTGCAATAGCCTTTTATGTTACATGGGTTGTTTCCCTGCCTAGAAACAGCAACCAACCAGCTTCACAAAACTCTGGCTCCCCCTGATACCCTCACCTTGGCTGCTGATTGGTTAGTCTCAAGGAAAGAAATCAGCAGACAGAGTGCAGACTTCTTCAGGAAATTCTTGTCCATACAATGAGAGAAGAGCCTAAAAATTCTGAAAAAAAAAAAACACAAAACAAAAAAAAACAATAATAATAAAGAAACATATAAAGTAAAAACACACTTAACCTTACTTTATATCCCAGCAACAACTACTATGGGGAAGGAGAATGGGTGTGCTTACTGCAGCAGTGAGGAATTCAAACGTCTGCTGTCATGGGTAAGGGCAACATGCACAATTCTGCTACGTTCACCTCACTTTTGCAGTAGGTTGATTAACAAAACCTATCCAACCTAAAAGGAAGAAGGATATGGATCCAGGAGCGTCTGGAGAATGGACTTAGCAAAGCTAGCCCCAGACATTGAAAAGGAATCCTTTTGCAATGTTTTGTAAATACTTTTGTAAACATTTTGTAATGCTTTGTAAACGTATGAATGAGGGACCATGCGGCTGCCTCTACAATGCTTCTAGAGTCCATCCCTTTCCAGTATGCCATTGAAAAAGACAAGGTTCTAGAAGAATGTGTCTTGATACTGTATGGAATAGATCTGTTATTGTGGCAACAACAAAAAGCAATAGGTGAAGACAACCACCTAGAAATCACCTGTTTTGACACAGGATGCCCCCTCTTGTCCCTTGATGACAAATAAACAGCTGCTCAGCTTTTCTAAAGGATTTTGTTCTGTCAAGATAGTAAGTGAGCTGCCTATGCATGTGCAGAGTATGTATAATCCTTTCTCTCTGGTACTTAGGCTGTGGGTATTAAACTGGGAGATTAATGGCTTGATTCCAAGTAAAAACTGAAACAACTATCAGTATAAAAGGGGGGCTGTTCTTAATGTGTCCCCATCTCTGTGAAATATGAGGTAATTTTCACCCACCATGAAAGCCAGCAACTCAGAATCTCTTCTTGTAGGTATCAGAACAATGATGAGTGCAGTTTTCCATGTTAAGAACTTTAAATCAGCTTGGTGAGCAGGTTCAAAAAGTGATACAGTGAATTTCTCCAGCTGAAAGCTGAGATCCGAATGATAAACAACTTCTTTAGGAGGAGGTCCCAGGTGCAAAACTCCTTTCAGAAACTGTTTTACCACAAAGAGAGAGAAGAAAGAGGAAGATCTATGGGCAGGCGTGCTGAAATGGCTACACGATGAGCCTTTACAGAGGAATAAGAGAGGCCAGAGGAAAGTAACTCACACAAGTATTTCAGTACCAGTAGTACAAAATCCTTGATAAGCCCCTGGTTACTGGTTAGGCACAAGTAGAAAATCACTTCCAGTTACCAAATATAAGATTTTCTACTAGCAGGCTTTCTTGAATGTTTTAATACTTGCTGCATGTCCTCATGAAATAAGTGTCTAAAAGGTATTAGAACTGAATCATCCAGGCAGTCAGTTCCATAAGAAGGGAAAATCAATGTTACCTGAGCCAAAATGGAATCACCAAAATGTTTTTCATTTTTTTTTTGAGGGGGGGGTTATCCTTATGAATCTTAAGAACAAAGTGGATAACAGTGGAAAGGGTGGAAAATATAATGGAACATTAATTTCCAACAGAATGAAAATGCATCAGTTTTCCATACTTGCTTGCAAGGAGCCTGGGAGCAAAATTTGTTTAGTTTTCTGTTTTGAAAGGAAGCAAGCAGATCTATCCGAAGTGACTCCCACAACTGGGTCAGTTCCTGGAATACCCCACATTCAATTTTCATTTGTGAGGGTCTGTCTTGGTTCTGCTCAGCTTGTCTGCTGCTAGGTTTTGCTCTGAAAGAATGTAAGATACTTGGATGGTTAAGTAATGCTGAAGGACTAACTCCTAAGCCATCATAGCCAGCCAGCTCTGGGAGGTACAGACCTGTACCTCCCTGGTTATGTACTTGTCTGTAATCACTTGGAGATCCTGATAACAATAGGTGATAGAGACATTTCCAGGCATGGATCATAGCCAATATCTCCTTTATACTGACATGCTTTCATTTGTCCAAATGACTCCATAGACCTTTCACCTTTAACCCCATGGAAACTGCTCCCCAAGCAAAATCCAAAGAATCTGTGATGAGAGATATGTTTTAGATCCGTGGAGAAAAAGGCTGAGAACTTAATGCAAAAAATGCATAATCGTACCCTTTGGTGCAAATTATATCATTAATAGCACACCCCTAAGAGTAGACTCAGAGGTGAGAGATCTAGGTAGACAGAATGTATCTTGAACTTTGACCACCATGTGGTCAAAGTGGTGAGGAAGTCCTTCTATCTGGCATAGGTTATAATTAATGGCATGGCATCCAGATCCAAGGAAGTTATTATCCCATTGGATTTGGCCCTCATCAGACAAAAAAATGAGTACAATACACCTCTCAGAATGTACTTGACCAGGCACTTGCAATGGCTGCAGCAGCCTCAGAGGTTCCTTTCAAAAAATACAGGGTGTAAAGAACTTGTCCTATGTGGATCGACTAAAAGCCCTATCCCTTTACTCTGTCTCCTACCGACTATTAAGGGGTGGTCTATGCCTAACCTACAAGGTGCTCTCAAATCCAGCCCTAATGAACTGTTACATACTCGCAAGACAAATTACACACGGGCCACCCAATCTAATAATTTAAACCTGTTCTGTGACATGAACAAAACATGCTGGAGAGACAGATATGTGTCTCAGAGATTACCCCTTCTCTGGAACAGGTTTCCTATTCATGTTAAGCAAAGCCCTTTGCAGACCATCTTCAAATGCAGTCTGGATCAATGGATGGGGAACTGTAAAGGCACAGGCACAAACCTAAGCCATCCTCTGGCCCTTATTGATCAAAAATCAGGTAAATTTGGATAATAACAGTTAAGCTTGTAAGGATTCTTTAGCCATTAGCCTAGTAATATCCTATGAACCTATGAACCAATAAAATTATAACAGCCTAAGACAACCATTTGGATATAGTCTGCTTTGACACAGACTCACAAGAAATGAAAGTACAGTTGTGTAAGTACATTAACCATTGCAGAAGATGTTTGAATGATCATTTCTGCAGTAGTCTTAACAATATGGGTTATATCCAGCCAAGGATATAGCAGCCAACCAGCTTCCAAAGCTTCAGGCCACCTTTCATGCACACAAACTGTTTGGCAGCTCGAGCTGAGCTGACAAAAAGACAAGTTTGGACTCAAAGTCCTTCAGAGGTTTCCTGTCAACAGAGAGAAAGGGAGGCTGAGACCTGAAAGGAAAGTACTATGAAGAACAAACAAGAAATAATCACCCACTGGCATAAACAACACACAAAAAAAGGGGGGAATGGAGGAAGGGAGTATCTACTGCAGCAGTAATCATTTGAATGACTACTGTTATGGTACATTTACTTACAGAAGTGTACAATGTTCATCATATTGATCACTGCTGCAGCAGCCTTAGCTTAATGGGTAAGATTACCCCAGCCTACTACATTTGGGAGGTGGAAGGATATGAGTCCTATAGCCCCTAGAAAATGATTGTTGCAAAGCCTGATCTGGACATAGAGAAGGAATGAAGCTTATAGTGCTTTGCAAAGGTATGTACAGAGGACCACGTAGCAGCTTCTAGAATACTTCTAGAATCCAACCCTTTTCAACAAGCCACAGCTTAAGTCAATGCCCTAGTAGAGCGGGCCTTGACCCTGCCTGGAATAGTTTTGTTGTGATGAGTACAGCAAAAACTAATAACATTGGACAACATTTTGGAAACAAGTCTGTTTTGACAAAGGTTGCCCCTTCTTTTTACCTTTACAAGAAATGAACACTTGATCCAAGGATATGAAAAATGTAGTTCTGTCAAGATAGTTCCTGAGTTGTCTGTAGACATCCAAGCTATGGAGTATCCTTTCCCCCATATTTTGAGGTTCAGGAAAGAAAATGGGGAGATGGACTGTTTGGATTAAAGTAAACATGGATACCACTTTAGGCATAAAATAATTAGTTCTCAAAGAAGCCTTGTCCCTGTGGGAAATGAGATAGGGTTGACTCACCATAAGTGCTTGCAACTCAGATATCCTTTTTGCAGAGGTCAGATCTATCAGAAAAAAAAACGTTTACCATGTTAAGAAACCAAGCCAGCCAGGATAGTTGATTCAAACTGAGTAAGTGTTAGCTTCTCTAACACAAAATTAAGATCTTAAGGAGGGGCTGCCAATTTTCTTGGAGGCATCTTATGCAAAACCCCTTTCAAAAACATTTCAACATGTGAATACATTGAAAGAGGAGGATCCATGGGCAGACATGCAGAAATGGCTGATAAATGAACCTTGAGAGAAAAGCAAGAAACACCATGGAATAGTAACTCACACAAATATTGTAAAACCAGAGGAGTTGATTATGTTGTTGGCACCAAGTAGAAAACCTTTTCCATTTGCTAACATATGATTTTCAAGTAGCAGGCTTTCTTGCCTCCATTAGTAGCTGCTGCACATCCTCAGTAAACAGGTGCCTAAATGGAATTAAGACACTATCATCCTGGCAGTCAACTGAAGATGATTGGTGTCTGGTTGCATCAAACAACCTTGTTCTTATGTGAGTGGATTTAGTCTGTGAGGAAGCTTGCGCTAACTGCCCTGGGCCCTTTCCAAAAGAAGGCAGAACCACAGTTGCCTAGGCCATAAAGGAGTCACTACAGTGATCTTGAAATATTCCATGGATATTAGTGGAAAGGGTAGAAAAGCATACAGGAACATTTCCTATCCAAGGAAAAGAAAGAAAAAGGAATATGTCTTCCAGGTCTTCTTGCATGGAGTCCTGGATCAGAATCTTATCAGCTGATTGTTCAGAGAAGAGGCAAAGATGTCTGCTTGAGAATCTCCCCACAGATACATCAAATGTTGTCAAATTTTGGAAGAGCCACTAATCTAGTTTCCATTTGTGAGGGTCTGTCCTTGTCCTGCTCAGCCCATCTGCCATACAATTTTGCTCAAATGGAATGTAAGATGCCTGCTGAGTGAGATTTTGCTGTGAAGCTATATCCCACATTAACATAGCTAGTCTGCAGAGGGGGTATGACCTGGTTCCCCTTTGCTTGTTGATGTACCATATGACTGTGGTATCATCTGTGACAATGTGAAGAGATCTGGGGACCACAGATGATTCACAGAGTTGAGTGCCTTGATCAGGGCAAGCATCTCTTTTATATTTATGTGGACTAACCAAGCTGTGAGCTGGAGAGTTTGAAGGGATTGGTGTAACCCACCTGATTGATGAATCAGAAGATCTGGAACCGGGTCCAGAATCCACAGTTGATCCAGAAGGTGGAGGTGCAGGAACGGGAACCGTATCTGTCGAGGCCAATATAGAGCAATGAGGATCATTTTGCAACCCAACGATTTTGCTTTTTGTATGAGTCTTGGTATTAGGGGAAAAGATGGAAAAGCGTAAAGGAGTCCCTGAGGCCAATCGTGGACTAGAGCATCTCTGGGTATATGACCTGGAAGAGGAAGTAGGGAGAAGTAGCTGCTGCATTTGTTGTTGAGAGGAGTGGCAAATAGGTCGCAGCAAGGCTGTCCCCATTTGCGGAAGATAAGATCCGCAACTTCTTGATTCAGAGACCACTCATGAGGCATGAGGATAGCTCTGCTGAGCCTGTCCGCTATGACATTGGATTTCCCAGGGATGTGCATTGCTATCAGAAAACATTGGGAAGAAATTGCCCATTGCCACAGTCTGAGTGCTTCTCGACACAAGGGGTAAGACCTGGTCCCGCCCTGTTTGTTGATGTACCACACCACTGACATTTTGTCCGTTTGGATTGCAATGGTCCCGGAAGGAAGAGAGTCTTGAAGGGCTTGCAATACTAGGAGCACCACTCTCATTTCTAGGACACTGATATGCAGATTGTACTAGTGAGGTTGCCAAGTGCCTTGGACTGTCCTGCCTAGATAATGCCCCCCCACCCTATCAGGGAGGCGTCCATGGTCACTGTGGCTACCGGAGGGGGTTGTATGAAAGGTCTGCCCTGAATTACTAGTGGGGAGACCATCCACCAAGAAAGGTGCCTTTTGCATGTTTCTGTGTTCAGGATCATGTGAGACATGGGTAGCTCCTGGAAAGACCACTGCGTGAAAAGAAGCCACTGAAGGATTCTCATGTGGAAACATGCTAATGGGACAAGAAGAATGGAAGCTACCATGGAGCTTAGAGCTTGGAGGACATATCTGACTTGAATCCTTTTGCTCTGCATTAGAATTAACACTTGTTGACGAATAGTGGAAACTCTTTCCTGTGGTAATCTTGCAAACATTTCTTTTGTGTTTAATTCTGCTCCTATGTATATTTTAGACTGACAGGGCAACAAGGCAGATTATTCTAAATTTACTGTAATGCCTAGTTGAGTGCATGATGTGATTGTATAATCCCATGCCTCTAAGAGTTGATGCCTGATGGTAGCAGTCAGGAGCCAGTTGTCTAGATAGGGAAACACCTGTAATCCTTGATGCCTCAGGTGAGCCGTGACTACTGCCATACACTTGAACACCCTGGGGGCTGAGGTGAGACCAAAGGGCAGAGCTCTGAACTGTTAATGACTGGCCCCTACCCGGAAGCGAAGAAATCTCCTGGAGCATCTGTCCATCTTGATATGGTAGTATGCGTCCTGAAGCTCTATAGAGCACATCCAATTGTCCTGACCCAGAAAAGGGAAAATGGACTGCAGTGTCACCATCTGGAACTTCTCTTTTTGTACATATTTGTTCAATCTGCTGAGATCCAGTACTGGTCTCCAGTCCCCTGTCTCTTTTGGTACTAAAAAGAATCTTGAGTAAGTTCCAGATCCTAGTTGGTCTGCGGGGACTTCTTGAATGGCTTTTTTTTCTAGCAGTCTTGAAACTTCTGTGACTGCTTGATCCCTTAGAGTGGGTGGAACATCTGGGATGGGCTTTTTTGATTCTATGGGGGATTGATGGAAGGGAATTTCGTAACCTCCGGATATAATGGATAGTACTCATCTGTCTCTTGTTATATTTTGCCAGGCTTTTGGGTACAACGAAAGTCTACCCCTGACTGCCTCCAGGGGTGAGCAGTCAGGCAACCCTTCAAGGATGTTGGAAGGGCTTGGCAGAGAAGGTTTCTCTGTCACCCTGGTTTTGCGGTCCCCCTCTGCCATGAGGGCGGCGTCTGTTACTGTTGTTTCCCCCTCTGCCCCTGGGGGAAAAATCACCACGTGTGTCAGGCAAGGGTCCCTGGGATTTTCAGAACCACATCTTTCTACTCTTCTGACCCTTGGGATAAGGTCTGGAAGGGGTGGGAAAATGGACTCCCATGGCAGAGAGAGTCTTGCCTTCCTGCTCACACCTGGTCGACGTGTCTTTCACATGAAGCCCAAAGAGAAAGGTGCCATCAAGGGGAGTATTGGTGAAGGACACTCGAAAGGGTTCTGCAAACTGACACAGCTGCATCCAAGCATGTCTCCTGAGAGCCACACCTGTCCCTGTGGCTCTGCTCACTCCATCAGCTGCATAGGAAATCAGTCTCATGGAGGAGTTGACTATGGAATTAAGAGTCGCAAGCTGAGAAGCTAATTTGGTTGGTACTCCCTCAGCTGTAGGATCTTGAAGGGTATCTCCAAGCTCTTTCAGGAGATTCCTTTGAAGACATGTAAAATGGCATAGATAGTTCACAGACCTCATTGAAAAGATCACTGAAGCAAATATTTGCTTTCTATATCTGTCCATCATCTGAGACTCTTTGTTTGGAGGATGAACAGATGAAGAGGTTTCTGCTAACTCTTTCTTGGTGGCTGCTGCTACCGCCACGGCATCAACGGGCACACCTCTGGAGAGGAATTGTTTGTCTTGGGGGGCTGTAATAAATTTGTTTGGTCTCCTCGGAGTAGGTTCCACAGAATCTGGAGCTGACCAAGCCTTTCAAGCCACTACAGACATGAGTGGTCTGAAAGGAGGAGATAGCCAGGAAGTGGAAGGTCGGGAACCGAATGCATCCAGGTATACAGACTCATCCTCGGTAGGGGCTAGGGAAGTCCAGTCCCTCTTCTGTCTAAGCATTTCAAGGATGTCCAAAAAGGAAACATCTTCAAAAGGGGACTTTGGGGACCCTTTCAATTCATCCATGTCTGTATCTGAGGTGACAGACTCAGGGGAATCTATCTGCTTCCTCTTGCACTTCTTCTTCTGGGGAGGCTCTTCCGAGTGATCAGGGGAGGCTTCAGAAGAAGAGGGATCACCCAATGGGGTGTCCTGGGGCATAGGTTCTCTTACACTTGGGGTCTGGAGGAGGAGTAGAGGTTGGAACAGACACCATGGGGGAGGAGCTGATGGAGCTGGCAGTAGAGCTGTTTCAGGGGACAGCACACTCCGCATGACCTCAAAGGCGTCCCGACCTCTAGGCAGAGAAAGCTCCGGCTCCGAAGAAACAGGAGTCCTTCTCCTCATCGAGGGTGACGGTTCCAAGGCTGATGTTGGAGCTGAGCTCACCTGTGCCGAAGCTCCGAGGGGGAGAATGGGGTCGGGCAAGGGTCCGATGCCACTCCCTCCCTGAGAGCCGACGAGAGAGCCCCGGCACCCAGATCCCTCGACAGAAGGTACAATTGAGGTAATCGGAGCTGACATTGGAACCGAAGGAGAGATGATGATCGACGCCAACAGTTCTACTACCTGCGGATCCATGGTCTCCAGCTCCGAGCTAAATGTAGTCAAAGGTGGAACAGAAATAGAGGCGGTTGGAGCCGATACCTGTTGAGGTGGGCTGGTTAGTGATTTTGCCAGTGCTTGTGACTTAAGCAACCTACTTACTACTCTCTCCACATCATTATCTGATAATCGAGAGGAGTGGGAAGAATGATGGCTATGTTCACTCTGTAACAAGGATGACTGAGCTGCCGAGTCTCTTATGGCTCTGAGACGGCTCTGAAATAGCAGATGGAGCCGATGGAGGAGTTGCCTTGTCAGTGCCAGCTGGCAGCAACATACTTGGTTGGTCAAGTAAAGGAGTCGGCTCCGAAGGTGGAGCATGGCTTGACAAACTTAGGGGATTTCACTGGCTGAGTACTTTTAGCCAGAGAATCCTGAGGCTTCAATAATCCCCAAAGGATTAATTTGTTTTTGCGCTCCTGCAGGACCCTTGGACTAAAAGCGTGACATAGAGAACAGGAGTCCTGCAGGTGAACAGCGCCCAAACAATATACACAACTAGTGTGCCCATCTGTCAGAGACATTTTCTGATAGCATGAGTCACACTTTTTGAAGCCAGATACCTTGGTATCTTTAGACATTTTCCTAACAACAACCACAATAACAATAAGAAAAAGCTATACTACAAAACTAAGAAACAAACAGTCTTTTTTTTTTTTTTTTTTTTTTTTACAGTTAAGGAACAGAAAGGAGAGCCTCTAATTTAAACAGCTGTCCTAAGGGGGAGGGGTAGAAGGGAGAACTCTGTAATTTAAACGAGTTCAGGGGAAACAGAAGGCCTGCAAGTTATGGAGCGACGGCCAACAAAGCTACAACACACAAGTAAGTGATAAGGGATAAAGTAATATATCTAGACAAAAACTTGACAAAAAACTTGACAAATTTTTAAGAATAAACAACAATTATAATAACAGAAAAACTATACTAAGCCTGAGCCAGTAATGAGACAACCTCACAGCTGAAGCGGCAAACGAGATCTGGGTAGCTGATGCTGGGGATTCTGGGATAAGGGGTAACCTCGAGCCAGTAAACAGCTCTCAAGCTATAGAAGATGGCCGAGTTGGAGCAGAGGATTGGCTCCGAACCCAAACAGCAAGAACGAAGGCGAGATGGACAACTTAACATATCAAGTTATACACTTTGTTAACACTCTTGGTGTAGAAGGTAAGGCAAAGAATTGATAATGTGATCCAGACGCACAAAACTTTTAGAAACATCTGACGTCAGGATGAATAGGAATGCAACGATAAGTATCTTTTAAATCTAATGTTACAAGGAAACTTGAATGAAGAAGAAGAGGTAACAGGTTTAGGAGATTCACAGACTCACAGGACATTACTAGGCTAACAGCTTAAGAGCCCTTACAAGCCTAACCAGCATAACCTGATTTTATCCAATACATGGCCCCCTAGAGGAAAGTGGATGGCATGGATTTGTGCCTTTGTCTTGAATATCTTATACATTGCCCCTGTCCATAAGGAACTTAGGCACTAACCCAAGTGTGAATTTGTGACTCCCCATCCAGTGATCCAAATGTATTTGAAGGGGTCCACTTCTTAATTTCGAAATGTCACAATCCCGAAATTCATAAAATCAAAGCTACAATCTCGAGGTTGTGAAATCTTGAAATTAAGAAATAAACTGAAAAAAAAAGAAGACAAGTAAAACCATGTTTTTGCAGGGGGGACAAGCCCCCCTGCACCCCCTGCAACTTAAATATACTAACTCCAGGATCGCACTACAGTAAAGAGAATGGTAACAGACATCACTATACAGTGTGGAACGGGAACATTACCGTTCTCTTCACTGTAGCATGATCTCGGAGTTAGTATATTTAAGTTGCATGGGGTTTAGAGGTGCAGGGGAGCTTGCCCCCCTGCAAAAACATGGTTTTACATCTTTTTTTTGTTATTTCTTAGTTTTGAGATTTCACAACCTCGAGATTATGGCTTTGATTTTATGAATCTTATGACTGTGACATTTTGAAATTAAGAAGTGAACCCGTTTGAAGAGGGCCAGGGAAGAACTTTGCTTAATGTGAATAGGAAACCTGTTACAAAGAAGGGGCAATCTATAAGATGCATATCTGTCTCTCCAGCATGTTTTGTTTGAGTCTTTGACTAAGTTTAGATTCCTATATCAGGTGACCTTTGTGCTGTTTGACTTACAGATGTGTAGTGCCTTGTAGGTCAGGCATAAGTCACCCCTTAATAGTTGTTAGGAGACAGAGTAAAGGGATAGGGCTTTTAGTCTATCAACACAGGGCATGTTGTTTACACCCTGTATTTTCTTTATGAGGAACCTCTTAGGTAATTCCAGCTGCTGTAAGTGCATAGTCAAGTACAGGGCAACTGGAGCATTGTACTCGATTATTAATCTAATGGGGGCTGAGTACAGCAGGATTATAATTTCTGTGGATCTGGATGCCATACCTTTACTTATAAGTTTTGCCATATAAAAGGATTTCCTCATGACTGTGAACACATGGCAGTCAAAGTTCAGGCTACTATCTATCTGTATACCTAGATCTCGCACCTCTGAGTCTACTCTTAGGGGTGTGCTATTGATGATGTAAATTGCAGGGATACTTGACTTCCCAAAGGGTATGATAATGCATTTTCTTCACATTTAGTTTTAGGCCTTGATTCTGGCACCAATAATTGTTTGATCTTGACTCTGCTGAAGGATATCTACATCACTGGGAGATTCAATGAATGCTCCCATCTTGCAGTCATCAGCAATCCTTGCCATCTAGAAGTCTTCCACATTAGCCTCGACTTTAGAGAAGTATATTTGATCCTAGTACGGAGCCGTGTGGCAAACCACTAGTAACTGGCTTCTTGCTGGATTTGGATTAACCACTTTAACTGCATGTGTCCTGTCTGTGAGTCAACTGGTTATCCATCTGGGGAAGTAAGGTTTTATGCCCAGTTTTGTGAATACATTTATAACACCTGAGTGAGGAATTATCTGAAGTGCCTTGGTCAAGTCATGGTAGGTGATATGTACCATTTTACCCTCATCTATGGCCTTAGTAACTTTCTCAGTTCAATCAACCAGATTCAGTCGGCATGACCTGCCCTTGGCAAAGCTAAACTGGGTCAGGTCCAGTGTTTGCAGGTTTCCTATGTCATTATTTATCAGGTCCATTATTATTCTTTTCATGGCTTTACATGTAAGACTAGTCAAATTTAATGGGTCTGTAAATTCCCCGGTCAATATATGGTTCTCCTTTATGTAGAGAAATTAATGTTCTGGCCTCCACTCTACAGGGACAAAGCTAGTCCGGAGGCTGTGGTTAAATAGAGATCCTAATAAGCCTGATAAGTCCTGATTTAAACTGTTTAAGAGGCAACCTGGTATACTGTCAGGCCTCACTGAAACCATGTTTTTAGCAGTGGCAGCTTCTACATTGGTGATAATTGGTGGTGGAGTCATGGAGCATATTTCTTGGGGGAGAACTGGGGGTGATGCAGAGGTGAAATGTGAGCTGAATTTGTCAGCCGGCTGATTTATTTGTTATATCTTCCAGCTGCATTTTGTTGAGACTGTTTATTCTGTTTCTTAACCAAACTGGATGAGGGTTAGAGAATCCCTTGAAAAACTTGGAAAAGAAGGGCTGAAAAATCCTAGAGTCCCTGTATCAGCATACCCCTTTCATCATACTTTTTGATCATCTCTGCAGCAGAGGGGCCAAATATTAAATCTCTATCCAAAGGAGAATTTAAAATCTAGTTTTTAACATCACCTAGGAGGTTCTGAGAATGCGGCAATACAAACCTCCACAAAAAAAAAAATTACAAGTGGCCATAGCCTTTGACGAAGTTGTAACAGAGTCATACACACACTGTAAACAAACATGTAGTGACTTCAACAGCAGAAGACATAAAATTACGTAAAGCATATTTTTCCTCACAAGAACAAACTGCAGATGAGTCAACCCTCATACTTTCACAATTAGTCAGAATAAACCTTAACATATGAGCCTGACAATTCAAAATTCTGAAAATCAAGGTTGCAGAAGCATTCACTTTTACCCCATACTTATCATTAATCTTCCCATCTCTATCAGAAAGAACAAGATTGGAGTTAACTAAATGTTTAATAGCACAAGAATTAACTAAAGCTATAGATGTTGGATCAGGTTTGGGAAGACTGTATAAAATTTTAATTGATTGAGTAACTTTATACATCCTATCTGCCTTTTTAGGGGTAGCTAGATGACTGTCAGAAAAACTGCAGGCAGTAACCGGGCATCCTCCAAAGCAGACAAAACTGGAGGAACTGGTTTAGATTCTGAAAATTCCTTCTGTAACAGCCCATAGAATTTTCTGAGGGACTAAGAAACCTCCATGTTTCCCAAATGAAAACACTGAACAATGTCAGAGAAAGAGATCTCCCCTACAGGGACAGTCAGAAACTGAGCTCTCCGCTGTGTGCGAATCATAAATCTGAGGAGAAAATCCTGTATCTGTCCCCTCATTCTCTTGTCCAGATTCAGAATTTTGAATCTCTTCAGGAAAGGAGGTATCCCTCTTTCTGTTAAAATAAATTACTTTAGAAGAAGGATCAATACCCTGAATTAAACCCTGAGCCAAACCTAGTATACTACACCTAAAAAAATTTGAGGAGGAGTATGTGCTTAGTTGTCTGTCTTTTTGAGAGGAAAAATGGGACCAATGGTGTTTTTAATAGCAACTGCAGCTTCCCCAGTTATGGGTACAACATTCTGACAAAACACGGAAGCCTTCCCTGTTCCCTCTGCCAGGACCAACAAGAGTGACTGTCTCTTGCTCACGGCAGGAAACCCATCAGCTGCAAAGGATGTGGTTAACCCCCAGTTCATTGCAGCTGTAGATGCTACAACAAAGGGATCTGGGGTAAAATATGAGTGGTCTGAGGTACAACTAATGACCATAGAAGAGTCACCTACCTGCAGTTGAGACAAATTGCTAGTCTGCTGTGATGGCAAAGGCTGTTTGCTTAATTTTTTTTTATGGCTGGTCAAAGGACTGACAGAGTGTTCCGTGGTCAAGGCAAAAATGGTGCCTATTTCCCATGAAAAACAACTAGGAAATGCAAATAAAAATATAGTCTTCAAAAGTCACTTCTTTCAAAGACAAACACAGTAAAAGCATTTTAAAACACTCTGCCAGTCTCACAAAGTAAAATAAACATAATTTCTCCATATAAACAATGGTTTTCAGTTTCTTCAAACAACTTTTAAACTTGACTGGAAAAAAGAACAGTCTTGTAACAGTAGGTCTTAGCTTTAAACTAATTTTCCTGGAAAGGAAAGTATAAACAACAAACAAAAAAAGGGACTTATCTGGCCATCCAGCAAAGGCTCAGCAAAGCAAACTGTCAGTCCTGAAAAGCCTCACAGGAGGGGGGGGCAATGGCCCTTGAACAATCATTCTGACTCGTTTGACTGTCTTTGCTTTTTGGGGTTTCCTGAAATCTTTTTGGAACCCCCTTGCAATTTCTTCTTAAGTGTCCGTTTCCTGAACAGAAAAGTATTATTTAAAAAAAATTTACAATCGAATGTTTTTCTCTAAAGCAGTAGTGTCCAACCCGCGGCCCGCGGGCCGCATGCGGTCCTCAGACCTCTTCCATGCGGCCCGCGACCCTTAAATTAAAATTTTACTTTTTTTCCGTTTTTTTTTTAAATGCTTGCACCCTTTCGCTGGTGTGCGCATGCACCAAAGCACCCTCCCGTTAGTTTTCGCGCCGATAGATGTATTCGCGGCAAAGAAGAGCTGAAGGAAGACGAGACCATTGCGCCGAAGAAAAGCTGAGAGAGAGAGGGATTTGTCATTTTTACACAGACTACTACACCAGGTAAGCTAAGAAATTCGGGAGGAAATAAGAAAAGTGGTCCAGTGTCTAGAGCAGACTGCAAGAGAGATTTTGACAGCTTTGCAGAGTGTTCACCAGGCTTCAGGATTTAAAGATAGTGAGTAACTTTCTGCATTTGTTTTGGAATGATCAGCTATGATGTCCACCATGCTGCAGTACCCTTCTTAGCACTTTTGAAACTAATAGCACTCCAAATAGTGGCAATAATAGAGTTGTAATGTGGCCTGAGAGACGCAGAAGAGAAAAATGTTTAATCTTTGAAAGTCCGTCCTAAGCGACATATTAAATTGAAAATAGTTCTAGTGCACTTTGTGTTTTATTGTTAAGGAGAGTTTTTTCCTGTTAGCATTTAAAAAAAAAATCAGTAAATTACCTGTACATATACAATATATCAGACTAGTTAATTTATCTGAGGTGCCACCCAGCATATCACTGGGGAGATGGGAAAGTTACAGTATTAAACTGAAGGGTTGTGTTGCGTGTTCAATGATAAATTTGTGGATTTTTGTTAAGCTTTGGTTTAATTCAGAAAGCGAATAAGAATATAAATGAAAGAAGTAGAGTATTTTGCTATATCAAGTAAGCTTGAATAATGCTGATAACATTACAGGACACCCCTTGTATAAGCTATGTAGAGGTCACTGGCATACAGGGACACTTTTCATTCTTCAAGGGGAAGAGTCATAGCTTTCTTGATTAATGGAGCCCCCTAAAAATTCATAAAATGTTATATAATCAGCAAAGGCATTACATAGGTATGAAAGCAAGTCATCATGAGGTCATTTTTTAATCTTTGTCTTCTGGAAAGTCTTAATCAAAATGAGGGCCATTTTTCAAGAAAGGTTTACCTTTTACTTCATTGACTTCAATATTGTAGCCAATAAGTTGGATGCTCACGGTGGTCCCATGATGGTTAGGATACTGAATGTGGGTTTATATGTCACCTATTATTTATATATAGAATTATAGATGCTTGTGTTGCACAGCTGAAGAACAGAGATAAAAAACTAGGAATTTAATGAGCTGTATGATTCCATAATAAGAGACAGAATAATTTGTATACAAGAAATAATGAAAAAAGTGCCTATTTAGTAAGATAAACTGACCTAACCTTATCAAAAGCTGGGGGTGTTTGCAGAGTAAGTAAAATTATTGGTGCACAGTTGAAAGCATTAACTGAGAAAAAGATAAAATGTTAGTGAAAAACACAACAGTATAACTACATTAAGTGAGGATATGCAGTTAAAATAACAGTGAATATGAAAAGGATTGATATTGTTACTTTACAATATTATGTAAACATTACTTGCATGCTAGATGGAAGTACGAGTGGCAAAATCGTGTACCTCGATATATACAAGTGAACACAATTTGTCTGACTGAAGGTTGCAAAACTTTTATGATATTAATTAAGATGATAATGCTGCTAATATACACAGCTGCTTTGCTAGACAGACATTTATATCTCAATGTCTTCACTTTTAATACTACATTTTAGTGTCACTTTTATTAACATCCATTTATACCAGCCCAGCATTACATTATCACAGCCCACTTTGCATAATTTATGTGAATACAAAAATGTCATAATTTTCATAACCTTTTGCAAATAATCATTAGTAAATTCAGCTCTGCACACCCCATGATGAATATTTCACTATATGATTATCAAATCATGTTAGCTTGTAAATGCCACCTCATTGCCTTAGTTTTAGCTATTTATTTCTTATTAGGATTATAGAAATAAGACTGAAAACACTGAGAAACATACTGGTTGCAAGAGAATAATGATTTGTCCTGTTAAGATGAATACACAGACACTCTGCACTTCTAAAGAACATAATTTTCTAGGTGACAGGTAAAAAATCTCTTAAAAGTATTGGCCAGACTCTGATTTCTATGACACCACAATAGTCAACCTCCTTTCCAAGCAATAAGCTCCATTTTCTGCATCACTGCAGCTGCTGTCAAGCAAGCAGTTCAAACCCAGCCCAGTATTCTGTCCTGTGACCTTCTTCTGCCCTAATTCATTCAAAAATATTTACTCAGTTAAAGAGTGAAAGACCATAAAGCTTTTGATTCAATGAGCTTTGTCTTACAGAATACATTACCACCTGACATTCATGCCTCAATGAATACATTTAAAACTAGTCCTAAAACTGTAATGATGTCTCCAGCTGTTTCCCCAGGATCATCCTAATGATGGCCCTAGGCATCAGATTTTGGCTGTTGATACATACATTACTCCTTGCAAGAAACCAGGGATCAATGAAAATTATATGCTTCTGTTATTGAGGGTAAAGTATCAAAACAAAGAGTGTGAATCTGGTTGTGTAATTCACTTAAAAGAGACAAAAGTTAGTGGTATACAAAATTACTAACCAAGGTGCACGCTTTTGTGAAACACATAGGATGCCATATCTTAAGCTGATGATATATGCAGAGTAAATAAAATTGTAAACAGTTAAACTTTAGCTCCTAAAGGAATTAAATGAGGAAATATAAATGGATAAGATAGAATCTGTGTCAAATAATTAAATGAAAAAAAAATGCACTAAAAGTAGTGGCAATAAGAAAGTGAATTATGAGGTACACAAATGTATGGCACAGTTGAAATTCAAGCCTTGTGCACTAGGTGTGACAATAAACATACCAGGACGAAGGGTCCTTTGTTTAATTAATTATGCAAAAATTGTGCAGAATCCTTTTGGAAATGATGAATAGAATGAGAGTATTCAAACGAATATGCATGTTGCTGAGTCAAACACACAAAAATGTCATTTCTGTAAGTTATTGTAATAGTGGAAAGTACTGATGCTGTGATATCACAGTAAAGGGACAGTGCAGCAAGAAACTCAGGCTGGTGTAAAAAGAAACAGTAGAATGTATTGCCCGACACTTCATTTAGTAATTCTGCGTTTCTCTTTCCACCAGCCTGTCTTGCTGGATGTGTTTGACCTTTTTTTTTTTAATTGTTTATTGTAGTGTAAAATGGGTATTAGTTAAAAGGGAGGGATTACTGAAGTTTACTAGTGAGATGTTCTGGACTGCACTGTGTGAAATGCAACTGTATATGTATTTTCAAAGCACATGAAAAAGTGAATGCATGAGTGAAATAAAATGTGTGCATCTTCAGAAGACTTTTAATAAACCAGTCCTGGATGTTTTGCAGTGCTTGATTTGCTGCATAGTTTTGTACACTTTTAAATGAAAATTATTTTGGTTCATGCTTGTAGTTAAGTTGGTTGTTTGGCTAGATTTTCATCATTTTGCAACTCGTACCAGGCTGGAAACACAGGCCATTGTAACTGCACAGCACATCTGATTATTTTATTAGAATTGCTTTGTGTGAAGGAAGTAGTTGTTATGCTCTGCTTTGTGAACTTTGAAGGAGCAGAAAGCTTTTTGCTTGACATCTTTGGCTTAATTTGATTCAGTCATTTTTATTTGATGGCCTCTAACATATTCAACAAACCAGTTTTGTGAACTGTAATATATTGAACTATGCTGACTCATTTGTAAAATTACTTGTTAATTATACACAGTCTGAATAATTCATTACAACCAGCGCATATTACTGACCTCTGACTGCTCGTGTCATTCCTGATTGCTGTAACTGTGCTTCTTTAAATGCTTTGAAATTGTTAGGTCTCACTAATACCTCCTTCTCTTGTTAGCCAAAGGAAAATACAGTTACATTTTCTAGTCTTTCTTCCTGCTTACTCCCTTGTTCAACTTATGTATTTAAAGAACCTTTTAAATGTGTCATAAGCAGTATGTGTTGTCTGTTAGAGGAGGAATAGATTGCTAAGCAATATTTCAGTTATACTGTTCCATTGGTTATTCCTCAGTGCTGTCTATACTAGGCAAAATGACTCAAAAGAAAGGGGTGTTTAAATCTCTAGTCTAGTGTAAGTCCATCAAACTAATATGAAACAGAGGTCAATATGTTATTGATTGTGGCCTTTTCTAATAGGTATCTGTCTATCTGTCTGCTTGTCTGTCTGTTAACTGACTATGTAAGCTAATCTGTGAACATCTCAATGCATTCGTGCTTGAAGTGTTTGAAGCATTCCTGAATTTCACAACTGACTGTTGCAATTACAGAAGTAAGCATGTGTTACTCATGAGTGCAAATTGCATACAAAACAAAGCATTATGACAAAAATATTTAAGTGCAATACTTTTGAAAGATAAAATCTTTTAGCATGGGCATATATTTGACTGATCATATAAAGCTGAAAGGCCTCGGTTGAAGCCAAATTTTAAAATTGATCCAGCTCATGCCTGAAACCATGAATGCTTGATTAGCGGCATAATGGTTTCTTTAATGCCAAAATTACAGATGCTTATAATGATACTTATAAACTTTTCATTAAAAGTATGCAGAGAGCATCTATGCCTGGTATTATAGAAAAGTTAGCATAATAAAAGCAGTGAATTAAAGAAATTAATACATTTTGTCTATATACAGAGGTAAAAAAGCAGAGATGTTAATAGCTTCAAATAATGTTTATTCAGCACAAAAATGCTCAACTATTTTTTAGCCAACAGTGCATTTCTTTTCATCTACCTGGGCACTGCTTAGCCTTAGCTACTGTCACTGAAGCAGTTACATAGAATGGAATACCCGCTAATTGCGAAAGGAGAGCATTTCTAAAGCTTTTAAGCAGGATTATTGTAATTTCAGCATGGATGGAGTTATAAAAGGAGACATTTTTATTAGCAGATAAAATAGATCAGGGCTGGGAAAGTGACACAATCTCATTTTCACTTCAAGGGATGGTTATAAGTTGATTCAGAGTTTCTTTTTTCCATATTGTGGACATAAGTTTAAATATAATAATTTATATATCAAAGTGGAATGCAGTTGAAATTCAGGGTTTCTAAGACATCACAACATCATTCTACTACATATCTTGTTTAGGCTGAACAGAAGACTGTTAAGGGAAGACAATATTCAAGTTTTGGGATTAATTACTACCTTTGTAATTACTTGGTGAATGTCAGTGGTGAGTAATGTATTTATTTTGTAGGATATTTTCTTTGCTTATCTTTGCCCCCATTGTCTGTTAATTATCAGGTCCAATCTGGTCAAATTGGCCAATGTATTTCCCATTATTGGAGAGAGGGTTAGCTCGGATGTGCCAGCATTCCAACAGCTATCAGGGGTGGTTTGAGATTTGTGTATGTCGCCCCACACACTTACACACACTCACACTTTGAGATTTGATTTATATACAAATACACACACTTTGAGATTTGATTTATATAACACACACACTTTGAGATTTGATTTATATAAAAACACAGACACACACCTGGGGAAGGCTGGCACAGGTTCACTAGTTATGCCCTCTTCTGCCCAGACTATAAGATAGTAATCACTATCAACCATCCTTACGTATCGGCTACTATATGGCCCACACCAAAGGGTGACCAATCCTACTGTGTGATGTTACTATTATACAAATGGCAAGTGTGACCAACAGTAAGGCTATTGGACTGGAGTATACAATGTCAAGTACTGTAAGAGCTTAAATAAACAAACCAGCCACAATTAAAAGGTTTAAATATATTTAATAATAAACAATAAAAAGAATAAGACAATATTCAATAACTCAATGAATAAAGTGACAAGAGTTCAGAATCGCAGGAAATATCTTAAACAACATTGCAGGACAGTCTCAAATACAGAAAACATCTACTAATCTTGCTATATTCCAATCTGTCCCTAAGAGAGGTTACTTATCTCTCAGAAATGTGCCTAGAACTGGAAGTCATAAAACAGTTGAGTTAAAGTTTAACTCAAACAGTTTTACATTTGAAACCTGCCATTTTTTCTGTTTCCAGACAATAGAACTTCTGGCTGCAGTGTAGACATCCTGTCTTCTTGATGAGATAAACACAGTCGTAAAACAATTCACTTCTTTTCTTAGCGTTTGCAAATTAACTCTGTATGTTCTACCATTACAGCACACATCTGCACAGGTATACAGTTATTATACACATTTCTGCTCTTTTCCAGCAGGGTACACTGGTTACATTCTTAAAGCTCAGTACAGAACACACAGTTCAACACACACTTCTGCACCAATAGTTTAATGTACACATACATATAGTTTTCTTACATTTGTAAGACAAGCATAGGAATCATATTAATATTCAAAAATGACATAGAGTTATGTACAAAATAACATCTAGCTGGGCTGGCAGCCTCACAGCCGCTTTCCCCAAAACTTTGGGCCAAAAGGGATGATGATGCATTTGTTGGCATTCGGCTTGCGGTCATGTTTCTGGCACCAGTCATTTGTTTGGGTGAGACCCTCTTATTCAGAATTGTTTTATTAAGTCAGTGATGTGAATTCTTTACCTTATTGCAAATTTGTTGGCTTAATTTTGTGGATTGTAGTACTGTAGGGCTGCTAATGTTGACATTTTACCTACTTGGGATGGCTGGAGTGGTTTTCCCAGTGTGAATTGGTAGTACTGTAGTGAATTAATGACAGTGTCAGTGTGTGCCAGTTTTTTTCATTGCAAGTGAATGACTTTTCTTGGGTAGCATGCAAAGTACACCGTATTTAACTTGATGGTACAGCTCTGATTATGTAATTGAAAGCTGCCATCCCTGTAGCAGTAAGAAACTGTTGATTACATGCTAACCATACATGTTCATAGCTCTATCGCAGTCCATCTGAATTTCATGATTTATATGAAGAACTTTTCAAAATGCCCAGTATTACTGGCACAAAGTGCAGACCAACAGTCACAGTAAATGTGATGTGCTTTATGCGTAATGGCTGTTTTGAAGACTAATGGCATTAGTACTACAAATGAAACAAAGTGCCTCATTGGCCCTCCTCAAATGTAATCTGGACAACTGGATGGGTAACTGTAAATTCACCCCAGGGATATTTTTGTGTTATGTTGCGGATGTGAAATGATCCCTCCAACACCATTAACATATACTACAACTATGGATAGTTTTAATTTTTATTTCCTTATTTTTAATGTAAATTGTTAGCCATTGTTTTAAAAATTATATAACTAGGAATAAAGTAGTTAATAGTTACTCCTTTTTTACTTTTCAGCATGGCTTCTGCATCCTCCAAAACCAACATGAAAATAAAAATAGCTGATGAAAGGAGAGTCTTTCAGGAAAAATGGACTGATGAGTACTTCTTTGTTGAATCTAACAATAAAGCACTTTGCTTAGTATGCAGATAAGTGGTATCCGTTTTCAAGGACTACAATTTGAAAAGGCATTATATTCAAATGCACCCCAAATTAAGTGAATTGCAAGGAGTGTGCCATAGACAGAAAATATCAGAATTAAAAAAAAGTCTTACATTTCAACAACAGCTGTTTCAAAAATCAGCTACTCAGCTGGATTCTTTACTGAAGGCAAGTTATGTTGTAGCAAATTTAATTGTGAAAAAATCCAAGCCATTTGCCGATGGTGAATTTGTTAAAGAATGCCTTGAAAGTGTAGCAGACATAATTTGCCCTGAAAAAAAATCAGAATTTTCTAAAATCAGTTTATCACACTAGACAATCTCAAGGCATGTGGAAGATATAGCCAAATCTATTAAAAATACTTTGGAATCTCGGTGTGCAACTTTCAAGTTTTACTCCATAGCTTTGTATGACAGCACTGATGTTACAGATACGGCACAACTTTCCATATTTATTCGTGGTATTGACAACGATTTAAGTATTACTGAAGAACTGGCCTGTCTCCACTGAAAGATACAACGAAGTCTGCTGATCTGTACAAGGCAGTAAAAGAAACACTGGCAAGATTTTCCTTGACCATCGGAAACCTGTCTGGCATAGTAACCTGACGGTGCTCCAGCTATGGTTGGAAAGAAGGAAGGACTAACAACACTGATGGAAGAAGATGCAAAACAGATCAGTAATGTGCGTTCCATGAAGTACCACTGCATTATACATCAGGAAAATTTGTCTGTACAGACTTTAAAAATGGAAAATGTTACGAATGTTGTTATTAAAACAATCAATTTTATAAGATCCAGAGGATTAAATCACCGCCAGTTTCAGGAGTTTCTGACTACTTTGGAATCTACCTATGGAGACATCTTGTACTTTACTGCAGTGAGGTGGTTAAGTTGTGGAAAAATGCTGAAACGCTTCTATGATTTACGAGATGAAATAATGTCCTTTATGGAGTCAAAAGGAAAGCCTGTACCCGAATTTGAAAATGCAAACTGGATGGCTGATTTAGCTTTCTTAGTAGACATCACTGCTCATTTAAATGACCTGAACCTGCACCTCCAAGGGGAAAACCTATTAATAAATGACATGTTTCAAACAGTGATGGCATTTGAAGTGAAACTGAAATTATGGCACAGTCAGATGAAGAACAACAGCTTCATTCACTTTGAAATGCTGTCTGAGCAAAGCCACGTAAATACTGAAATATATGCGGCATTACTTAATAGTTTATCACAGGAGTTTGAGAGTAGATTTCAAGATTTTAGAAAACACCAACAACAGTTCAGTATATTTGCTACTTCATTCTCAGTTGACATCAACATGTTGCCTGCAACTGAAATGCACAGAATTGCAGTCAGATATGCAACTTAAAGAAAAATTTCTGCACGTGTCTTTATTGGACTTTTATAAGTTATACCTACCCAAAGAAAAATATCCATCACTTCACGAACATGTCCTGTTCATGACATCTCTGTTGGGGAGTACATACATTTGCGAGCAATTTTTTTCTCGTATGAAGTATACAAAAAATAAAATCAGAACAAAAATTTCAGATGAGCATCTTGAAAATACTCTTCGCATCGCCACTACCTCTATCAAAACCGATATAGACGCACTGGTATCAAAAAGACAAGCTCAGTGTTTACATTAAAAAGGTTATGCTCATAATGTTTGTCTACTACACAAAAGAACAATCCTGACTTGACAGCCTGAACCTCCTGATATGGACACTTAAGTATAACAAGAACTAGGACCAATAAGTTTGAATTCTGCGAAGGTCTGTGCCTGGCTGCACCCTTGTGAACAGGTTTCACGAATAAACACTGCCACTACTAATAAAGTCAATTATTTGTTTAAATTTGAGAAATGTAACAAACACTGGAAGACCCCTTCCAAATTTTCAGCAAACATTTGGAAAAACCTCAAGTTGGAGATTTATAGTAATCTAAGGAAGAAATACAAAAAGGTGTTATCTGATGATGCTATGCCTCATTGAGTGGATCTGTGCAAATCATCAGCTGAAATGTGCACTCATGCAGATTGGACAGGCAACTGCAAAAAAGCAGGTGTGAGATTACCTTGTGAAACTGGTGTGTGTTGTTGCATATTACCACGTTCTTTGTTGCTCCATAGTTAAGTATAACAAGAACTAGGACCAAAGTTAAACGTGTTCTACCATCTGTTAGTCAGTGAAACAAATGTAAAAATAAAAATTGTTCATTTTTTAAGAAGTAAAAGTCTCATCATTCCTGCAAGCTGCGCATCACCACTGAAGAAACTTCTTTCCTCTTCAGACCAGCCTGACCAGACAGCTGTGCAAAAGCAAGAAATATTGCCAGTGCCATATTTCAGGGACAGATTCCAAAGCTAGAAATGTGCCTTTCCAAAGGGGTGCTCAGTTTGAGAATACCACTGATGAACCTTCATTTATCTTCAGACCAGCCTGAGCAGACAGCAGTGCAAAAGCAAGAAATATTGCCAGTGCCATATTTCAGGAACAGATTCCAAAGCTAAAAATGTGCCTTTCCAAAGGAGTGCTCAGTTTGAGAATACCACTGATGAACCTTCATTTATCTTCAGACCAGCCTGACCAGACAGCAGTGCAAAAGCAAGAAATATTGCCAGTGCCATATTTCAGGGACAGATTCCAAAGCTGAAAATGTGCCTTTCCAAAGGAGTGCTCAGTTTGAGAATACCACTGATGAACCTTCTTTTATCTTCAGACCAGCCTGACCAGACAGCTGTGCAAAAGCAAGAAATTTTGCCAGTGCCATTTTTCAGGGACAGATTCCAAAGCTAGGAATGTGCCTTTCCAAAGGGGTGCTCAGTTTGAGAATACCACTGAAGAAACTTTTTTCCTCTTCAGACCAGCCTGACCAAACAGCAGTGCAAACGCAAGAAATATTGCCAGTGCCATATTTCAGGGACAGATTCCAAAGCTAAAAATGTGCCTTTCCAAAGGGGTGCTCAGTTTGAGAATACCACTGATGAACCTTCTTTTATCTTCAGACCAGCCTGACCAGACAGCAGTGCAAAAGCAAGAAATATTGCCAGTGCCATATTTCAGGAACAGATTCCAAAGCTAAAAATGTGCCTTTCCAAAGGTGAACCTTAATTTATCTTCAGACCAGCCTGAGCAGACAGCAGTGCAGCAAAGCAACTGAAGAAACTTCATTCCTCTTCAGACCAGCCTGACCAGACAGCAGTGCAAAAGCAAGAAATATTGCCAGAGCCATATTTCAGGAACAGATTCCAAAGCTGAAAATGTGCCTTTCCAAAGGAGTGCTCAGTTTGAGAATACCACTGATGAACCTTCTTTTATCTTCAGACCAGACAGCAGTGCAAAAGCAAGAAATATTGCCAGTGCCATATTTCAGAGACAGATTCCAAAACTAGAAATGTGCCTTTCCAAAGGGGTGCTCAGTTTGAGAATACCACTGATGAACCTTCATTTATCTTCAGACCAGCCTGAGCAGACAGCAGTGCAAAAGCAAGAAATATCGCCAGTGCCATATTTCAGGAACAGATTCCAAAGCTAAAAATGTGCCTTTCCAAAGGAGTGCTCAGTTTGAGAATACCACTGATGAACCTTCATTTATCTTCAGACCAGCCTGAGCAGACAGCAGTGCAAAAGCAAGAAATATTGCCAGTGCCATATTTCAGGAACAGATTCCAAAGCTAAAAATGTGCCTTTCCAAAGGAGTGCTCAGTTTGAGAATACCGCTGATGAACCTTCCTTTATCTTCAGACCAGCCTGACCAGACAGCTGTGCAAAAGCAAGAAATATTGCCAGTGCCATATTTCAGGGACAGATTCCAAAACTAGAAATGTGCCTTTCAAAGGGGTGCTCAGTTTGAGAATACCACTGATGAACCTTCATTTATCTTCAGACCAGCCTGAGCAGACAGCAGTGCAAAAGCAAGAAATATTGCCAGTGCCATATTTCAGGAACAGATTCCAAAGCTAAAAATGTGCCTTTCCAAAGGAGTGCTCAGTTTGAGAATACCACTGATGAACCTTCTTTTATCTTCAGACCAGACAGCAGTGCAAAAGCAAGAAATATTGCCAGTGCCATATTTCAGGGACAGATTCCAAAGCTAGAAATGTGCCTTTCCAAAGGGGTGCTCAGTTTGAGAATACCACTGATGAACCTTCATTTATCTTTAGACCAGCCTGAGCAGACAGCAGTGCACAAGCAAGAAATATTGCCAGTGCCATATTTCAGGGACAGATTCCAAAGCTAGAAATGTGCCTTTCCAAAGGGGTGCTCAGTTTGAGAATACCACTGAAGAAACTTCTTTCCTCTTCAGACCAGCCTGACCAGACAGCAGTGCAAAAGCAAGAAATATTGCCAGAGCCATATTTCAGGAACAGATTCCAAAGCTAAAAATGTGCCTTTCCAAAGGAGTGCTCAGTTTGAGAATACCACTGATGAACCTTCTTTTATCTTCAGACTAGACAGCAGTGCAAAAGCAAGAAATATTGCCAGTGCCATATTTCAGGGACAGATTCCAAAGCTAGAAATGTGCCTTTCCAAAGGGGTGCTCAGTTTGAGAATACCACTGATGAACCTTCATTTATCTTTAGACCAGCCTGAGCAGACAGCAGTGCAAAAGCAAGAAATATTGCCAGTGCCATATTTCAGGGACAGATTCCAAAGCTAGAAATGTGCCTTTCCAAAGGGGTGCTCAGTTTGAGAAGAACACTGATGAACCTTCTTTCATCTTCAGACCAGCTTGACCAGATGAAGCATGTCTTGAATAATTTCATGGACAGATTCCAAAGCTAGAAACAGAAGAATACATGAGCGCTTTGGACAACATATCATATGGGCATTAAGGACATGATGGAAGATATGGACATCTTTAGGAAACCGGCAAAATCACAGGTATGATCTCATACAAATTGAAGGGTTCGTACCTGTTAATTTTTTTGTTTTACAAATAAACTTTGATGTTAAACTAAGATGTTAGATTTCACTGTTTTTTAAGAATTTGAATGGGATTGAATTTTAGGACAAATATTATGCATTTATTACATTTATTCATTGTTCAAATTCACCTACAATACAGCCAGGGGGTCGACTTTGGTCACCCGCAGCAGCGATACAGTTAACTTTATGATATATTTTACATGCGGCCCCAGACAACTTCTGTTGACTCAATGCGGCCCCTGCAAGTGAAAAGGTTGGACACCCCTGCTCTAAAGGGAACTTATCTGCCTAGCAAAGGAACACTGCAAGCCAACTGTCTATCCTTACAAGCCTCAGAGGAGATTACTCTTTGGCAGCAGGAAAACTCTGAAGAGCTTGGCACTCAGACCTGTCCTTCTAGTCAGCTCAGCTTGAGCTGACTGACGGTTTGGGTGCGTGGAAAGTGCTTGAAGCTTTGGAAGCTTACTGGCAGTTATACCCTTTTCAGGACATAACCTAAGACTACTGCAGCAATGATCAATATGATGAACACAGTAAGCTGTCAACTTAATGTACACAAGTAGCACATTTACACTAGCACTTCATGCCCCAGTCACTTCACAAGGTAAAAAGCACAAGCAGCACTCAATGTCCCTCTTGGTACTCCTTTTACTAAAATAAAACAGTAAAAGAAAAATGGCAGGTAGGTTTGTCACAAAATGAGCATATGCACTACACTGTAAAAACATGTCCCCTGCAAGTCTCAAAATAAATCTTTTAGTCACAATTTTAAAAGTTTAAACAAGCAAAACACACATTTAATCAGAATTACCTTCTAATTAGCTAAATAACACAGGCATCTGCAAATAGTAGACCCTGACAGGAAACTTCTGATATTAACAAGAAATACATGGTTTCTTACAGGGAAAATACTGCTTTTAGTCAGAAATGTAAAATAAATAACATTTCCTTAAAAAAAAAAAAAAGCATTTCTTGTGTGGAGAGTTCCCCAAAGGGGACTTATCTGCCAGAAAGGAAATGCTGCTCATTTGAAGCCTGAGAGATGCTTCTCCTCATGACAGCAAGGAAGTAGAGAACAAATCTTCACTCTTGACTGCTGATTTCTCTCCTTGTGGCTAGCCAATCAGCAGGCAAGATGAAGTTGAGGGGACAGAGATTTCTGAAGCTGGCCAGTTGTTGTTTTCTAGGCAGGAGAAACTACCCATATAGTCTAAAGACTATTGCAGTATTGGGAATGACAAACATGTATCACTCTGCATTAACAGTGAGTTTATGCAGTAAATATCACACTGTGCTAACAAAACTGTGTTAATAGTAAGAAAAGGAAGTTATGTACTCCCCATAACGTTCCATGCTTGTAGTCCATCTCTCCCTTCATTCTTGCATATGGGTTCGAAGCCGATCCTCGGCTCCGACTCGGCCAATTACAAAGCTCGAAGTCTCTAAGTTGGCTCTTGGCAAGGTAGGTATCCCATAATGCACTAGGAAGAATCCTCAGATCTTGTTTGCTGCTGTCTATAAAAGTGATATAAAGTATTTTCACAAGGAAAAACAAAGATGAAAGGTCTCCAACCCTAAGGAAGATGGATACTATCTTGTCTCCAGATCCTCCAAGGATACATGGACGGGGGGGTAGGTGGGTGGGTTCGTAAGAATGAAGGGTGAGATGGACTAAAAACATGGAACGTTATGGTGAGTACATAACGTCTTTATGTTCTGTAGTCCTATCTCGCCTTCATTCTTACATATGGGACAGCGTCCCTAGCACCTTTTTCTCAGAAGGCTCTACCCCCAGAGGCCAAGTCCAATTTGTAATGAGTAATAAAGGTATGAGGGGTAGCCCAAGTTGCTGCTGCACATACACTGTCCATTGGAATTCTGGCTTGAAAAGCAGCATATGTGGATATAGATCTGGTGGAATGAGCTTTAATTTTGAATGGGAGTTCTTTGCCATTAGAAGAGTAAATAAAAGATATGCAATTTGAAATCCAGTTTGATAACGTTATCTTGGAGACTGGCATTCCTTTTCTTGTCTCTGAAAAAGATACAAATAATTGGTCTAATCTCCTAAACTCTTTGGTTCTATGTAGATAGAACCTTAACTGTCTGTGTTCATCAAGTTAATGAAAAAAGAAGTTATGTCTTACCATAACGTTCCATCTGAGTTGTTGATCTTCTTTCACTCATCACTGATGGGTTCGAATCCGAGCCTGTCAGAACCGAGTCGGCCTTATACCAAGCTTGTGTGTACCAAAAAACGCTGCTACCCACAATGCCCTTCACTCAGTTACTTCAGATCGAGTTTGCATGCAACATATAGAAGAAACAGAAAGTCAGAGGCCATCTCTGTGCAGAAACCCTGAAACACCACAAAAACCCAGAAGATCCGCCAGGAGCCTTTGGTGGGGGTCGGTGGGAGGGTGTGATGACTGGAGGAAGATCAACAACTCAGATGGAACATTATGGTAAGACATAACTTCTTTATCTGAAGTTGTTAATCTTCTTCCTATTTATCACTGATGGGACAGAATCCCAATCTACTTGGAGAACCGGGTCGGCCTTATACCAAGCTTGCGTGCACCAAAAAACTCTCGAGCTAAGCAGCTACCCACAATGCCCTTCACTCAGTTACTTCAGATCGAGTTTGCATGCAACATACAGAAGAAACAGAAAGTCAGAGGCCATCTCTGTGCAGAAACCCTGAAACACCACAAAAACCCCGAAGATCCGCCAGGAGCCTTTGGTGGGTGTCAGTGGGAGGGTGATGACTGGAAGAAGATCAACAACTCAGATGGAACATTATGGTAAGACATAACTTCTTTATCCGAAGTTGTTAATCTTCTTCCTATTTATCACTGATGGGACAGAATCCCAGCTAATTGGAGAACCTGGGTGGCCCTTATGGAAGAACATTCCTGGGAATCATTGAGCCAAAGGCCACTCTTCCCCTGGACATCAGATCCAATTTGTAATGCTTGATGAAGGTATGGGGTTTAGCCCAAATGGCTGCTGCACAGATGTCATCCATGGAGGCCCTAGAGTGTAAGGCAACTGATAGCCCCAGCTGAGTGAGCTTTGATATGATAATGCTTAGATTCATTAGTAAGAGAATATGAGAAGTTAATGCAATCCCTGAGCCATTTTGACAAAGTAACTTTAGATACTGCACTCCCCATTCTAGGACCAGAAAAGGAAATGAAAAGTTGGTCCGACTTGCGAAAGGACTTAGTTCTGTCCGGGTAGAAACATAATTGTCTATGAACATCCAATGAATGTAGGCAGTATTCTCCCTTGTTTGAATAATTTAGAAAGAATACAGGGAGCTCAATGGACTGGTTAATAGAAAAGTCAGAAACCACCTTGGGGAGAAAGGATGGATTAGTACGAAGTGATACTCTGTCCTTATGGCAGATCAGATAGGGGCTCTTGATACATTAGGCTTGCAACTCAAATATTCATCTGGCTGAAGTGACCGCCACCAGAAACAAGGATTTCCATGACAGGAATTTTAGATCACATGTCGCAGCAGGCTCAAAACAGGGTAGAGAGAGAGACTGGAGCACCCGGGAGAGATTTCATGCCTCCACCAGCTGCCTGATGGGAGGTCTGCTGTGGAAAATTCCCTTGAAGAAGGTCTTGCAAAGTCGGGTGGACAATAAGCAGGACTCCCTCTGAACCATTATGCAAGTTAGAAATAGCTGCTAAATGGACTTGAATGATGGAAGCTGATGCACCACTGTCGAACAACTCAGCAAGGTAATGAAGAATAGTAGCTACAGGAGCTGAAAACGGATCTAGCTTCCGATTATGTGACCAGATAGAGAATCTTTTCCATTTGTCCCTGTAAAGTTTTCTGGTGGATGGTTTATGGGAGGCCAGGATAATATCATGGACAGATGAGGAGAGGGTTTCCTGCCTGGCACCTAACAGAAGTGGAGAAACCAAGCCATCAGCTTGAGAGTGGACAGATTCGGTGGAGTCAGCCCTTGTGGGTGAGATATGAGGTCCTGACAAGTGTCTAGGATCCAAGGAGGTTGTAACAGATGAGGTCGGAGGAAGGGAAACTACACTTGACGAGGCCAGAATGGGGCAATGAGGATCACTTTGCTTCAGAACTGAATAGCTTTCCTTAAAAAAAGGGGGATCAGAGGTATCGGAGGATAAGCATAAAGGAGACGTGTGGGCCAATCGTGAATCAAAGTGTCTTTCGGTGACTCCCTGTGAGGGGGAAAGAGGGCAAAGTAGCTGTTGCATTTTGTGTTTGAGGGGGAGGCGAAAAGATCGCAGCATGGCTGGCTCCAATGGCTGAAGATTTCTACCGTCACACTCGGATTGAGAGACCACACGTGAGGACGGAGGATGCATCTGCTCAGCCTGTCCGCAATCACGATGGAACTCCCCGGGATATGCATTGCAATCAGAAAGCGGTTGGAAGCTATCACCCAATGCCGGATTCTCATGGCTTCGCGACATAGGGGGTAGGATTTGGTCCCTCCCTGTTTGTTTATGTACCAGACAAGGGACATGTTGTCCAAGTGGATAGCAATCATTCCTGACGGAAGGAGCAGATGGAATGCTTGCAATGCCAATAGAACAGCTCTTAACTCCAGGACATTGATATGCAAGTTGACCTCTATGCTGGACCACGTGCTTTGGACTGAGACAGAAGGAGCCATTTTAGCAGTCTCGTGTAATCTGGCTAGGGGAACAATTGGGATGGCTGCTGCCACAGACCCCAGAGCCTGAAGAACTTCTCTTGCAGACACCTTTCTTCGACAGAATATCACTTGAACTTGTGGCCCTGATCTCTGAATCCCGTGAGGGGGAAGAGAGACCAGACTTGATTGTGTTGAATACTGCCCCTATAAATTCCAATTGCTGTGAGGGCTGAAGGTTGGATTTTTCCCAGTGGATAGTGATGCCCAGTGACTCCGATAGTACTAGAGTGTAGTGGAGGGCCCTGACCAGAAAGCACTTGGTGGGGGCAGAGAGGAGCCAATCATCTAAATACAGAAACACCTGGAATCCCTAAAGTCTTAGATGAGCTGTGACCACTGCTAGGCATTTCATGAACACTCTGGGGGCCATCGAGAGACTGAATGGCAGGGCTCTGAATTGGTAGTGATTGGCTCCCAGTTGGAAGAGAAGGAAATTCCTAGAGTGCTTGTCCATTTTGATGTGGTAATACACATCCCGGAGGTCTAACGAGCACATCCACACACCCTCCTGCAGAAGGGGGAGGATGGATTGAATCGTGACCATGCGGAACTTGGTCTGAACCACTGATTTGTTTAGCTGGCTGAGATCCAAAATGGGCCTCCAGTCCCCGGTCTTCTTTGGCACTAAAATGATACTTGAGTAAAACCCTGATCTGCACTGGTCTGGGGGGACCTGTTGGATGACTCGTTTTTGACATAGCTTTCGTATTTCGGAAGCTGCCTATTCCCTTTGACTGGGTGGAACATTGGGAAGGGATTTCAGAGATCTTGGATCTTGGATTAGAGGTATGTGATAGCCTCTGGAAATTATTCTCTACACCCACTGATCATTTATAATAGAGAGCCAGGTAGCTTGGTGCAGAGAGAAACATGCCCCGACTGCTTCCAGAGGAAAGCAATTGGGCAGTGCTTCAGGAGCGCTGATACGGTCTTCCCGTGAAAGAATCTCTGGAGTCCTGATTTTGGGGACCCCCTCTGCCTTGAAAGGGGCATCTTCCATTATTGGAACCCCCTCTGCCTCTGGGGGAGTCCTCGCCACGTGCCTCACGGAAAGGACCTTGATACTTTTTGTGCCACATCTTTCCACTCTTCTGGTTCCTGGAGAAGGAGCGCTGAGGTTTGGAAAAACGTAAACCCACGGCAGACAAGGTCTTCCTGTCCTGCTCGCACCTGGCTAGTGTATCCTTGACCTTAGCACTAAACAAAGCTGATAGTTTGATAGGGGCATTTAAAAAGGAAGACTTGAAGGAGTTCGCAAGGTCACAAATGTGCATCCAGGCATGGCGTCTCATAACTACGCCTGCACCTGCAGCTCTAGCCACTCCTTCGGTTGTGTGGGACAGGAACCTCATGGATGAAATGAAGATTGACCCTAGGGTGGCAAGTTGGTAATTAACTTTATCACGTGCCCCATCCAAAACTTGACCCATGAGGGTTCCAAAAGCTCGGTAATGAGATCTCTCTGGAACCTCGTAAAATGTGCCAAAATGTTCAGAGACCTGACAGCAAAGGTCACTGATGCAAAAACTCACTTCCCTAATTTGTCCACTGCCTGGGACTCCCTGTTGGGTGGGTGGACAGCAGGACTTTCCTCTGCAAGGTCCTTTTTCATGGCCATCACTGCCACCACCATAGCGTCTACTGGTATACATCTAGACCAATGGGGCTGATCCTCTGAAAGGGAGAGTATCTTATCTGATCTCCTGGGGATGGCCTCAATGGTGTTGGGATTCTTCCATGCCCACTGCACGATGAGCTTGACCAACTCATCGGCAGGGGGGGGGGGTCACCCAAGAAGTAGAGGGCCAAGAGTGGAAGGTCTGTACAGATTCCTCTGAGGAAGGATTAGAGGGCTTCCAGTCACCCCTCTGCTTCAAGATTTACAGGATGTCTCCAAATGAGACATCATCAGGGGGTGACCATGGGGATCCTTCCCCATCATCGTAGTCTGTATCTTCCGTGAGGGACTCCTCTGGGGAGTCTATGTGTTTCCTCTTACATGCCCATTTCTGAGGGGGGTCTTTGGTGGGAGCATCCGAAGAAGACTCAGAAAGGGAAATACCCTGAACAGGGGTTTCCTGGGTCTTGTGCTCTTGGAGTCCTGGGCGGATGGCCTTTGACAGCTGTAGTTCAGAGGGAACGGGTGGAAGGTCCGACGTACGAGGATTGGTCGAAGCAAGCACCCTCTCCATCACCCAGAAAGCAGGCCCACCTGAAGAGGAATGGGAGCCCAGAATTGAAGAAGACAATTTCGGAACTGGAGTCATACACTGCTCCACGCAGTCCGCTCCTGGGGACGGAGCCTCAAGCAAAACTGGGGTGGGAGTCACCCTCAGACCTGAAGACGGAACCAGCAACACAACCGGAACCATGGCCGGAACCGAGGGTTCCACCACCCCCAAGCATGAGATTGAGGAAGGGTGGGTTCCAACGGAACTGACACCCAAAGGGGCCTCTGAGCCTCAGACAAGTTCATTGTCGGCACCGAGGTAAGGGGTCCCCTTGCAGATGGAAATATGAGCCTCAGAACCAAGGGCTCCAAGGAAGGAGAATGCATAGCAGTCGCTGGGGTAATAGACCCAAAGCCCAGAGTGGGATGGGCTCTAGGAAAATTTGTAATTCCCCTGGCGGTCAGTAGCTGATCAAAGAGGTGCACCACATCCAATTCTGATAGGCTGCTGGTGGACCTTACCGATGCCCCTGAGGGGGAATCAGGCTGGTCCAAAAAAAGGGCTGAAGGCTTGTCCGGCAAATGGGTCCACAGATGGGGAGTACTGGATCTGTGGTGTATTGAAAATGGCACCGATGATTCCAGTTTGGAAACCGGCAGCAGGGGAACAATCGGAGCAAAGAATGGGCTCAGAGCCATGGTCACAGCTGGGGTGGAGGTCAATAGCAGCTCTGAAGCTGTTGTCAGAACCGACATCGGAGCAGAGATGGGGGACATAGGTGCTGAGGTAGAGACAGGCAAACTGGTCGGAACAGAAGTTGTAGTGGGTGCCATAGTCACTGGAGCCAGGACAGGCGCCGACGAGGCAACCTCGGTATGAAGCACTGGAGCCAAACTTGGAGCCTAGGTGGTCGGAACCGAGGAGGCAATACAGTGCTCGGTAGAAGTCTTGTGGGCCTTGTGCTTATGACTTTTGCCCCTATCACCAGCCGGTGAAGAGAGGTCTGAATGAGGACATTTCTTGTCCACAGAAGGAGGTAATGAGACTTCCAATGCAGAAATAGCCTCCGAAAAAGGCGAAGGAAGCAGGCCGTTAAGGATTAACTTGTTTAGTCTTTCATTCAGCGTCCGCTGACTGAAGCTGGCACAAATGTCACATGGAGGTTTCGCCAATAAGTGCGGAACCACCAAACAATACACACATTCTCCATGTAAATCACTATTCGGGAGTTTACCACTGCAAGAAGAGCAGTGTTTAAACCCGTAGTCCCTTTCTTTTCTGACATAACAGAAGAAACACACACACGCTAAAGTAGAAGAAAGTTATAGACAGAAAGGAAAATACCAACAATGGTACTGGGAAAATACCAACAATGGTATTGGGAATACCACAGGGGTAAAAGGGTCAATACCAACAATGGCATGAAAAAAAATACCTGTGGTTAGAGCTGAGTGAGTAGAGAAAATATAACAAACTGACAGTAAAGAACTCACAAATACTGATAAAACTTGAAAAAATATAACAGCTGGAAAGCTCAGTGAAACGCTGCTATATGGCTGCATGGCAAATGAGATCTGAAGTAAATGAGTGAAGGGTATTGTGGGTAGCAGCTTAGCTCAAGAGTTTTTTGGTGCACGCAAGCTTGGTATAAGGCTGACTCAGTTCCGAGGGCTTGGAACCGAACCCATCAGTGATGAATAGGAAGAAGATTAACAACTTCAAATCTTATATTCCTCTTTGTTTGTATGATTTGGAAAAAAAGACTGGCAGTTCAATAGTTTGATTAATGTTTGATTGTGAACAAATCCTGGGGACGAAGGAAGGGTAAGTGCGAAGAGAAACTCTATCTCTATGAAATATCAAGTAAGGAGGTTTGACTGAGAGTGCTTGCAGCTCTGACACTCTTCTGGCAGATGTAATGGCTACCAGAAAAATGGTCTTCCATGAAAGGAATTTTAAATCACATGTATGTGAAGGTTCAAAAGGTGGTGAGGTAAGTTTTGAAAGAACAAAATTTAGATCCCAGGGAGATATAGGTTCTTGAAAAGGAGGTCTTAGTAAGGTAGTGCCTTTTAAAAATTATCTACACAATCTGTGAGCCAAAAGATTATGTTCATGTTGTCCCAAATGAAAATTGGAGATAGCTGCTAATTGAATTTTGATTGTAGCAGCAGCTGATGCCTGATGAAAAAGTTCAGTTAGAAAGTCTAACACTAGGGGAATGGAGGCTGTGTATGGATCTATGTTCTTAGCTTGTGCCCAGAGAGAAATTATTTTCCATTTGCTAGCGTACAACTTTCTCGTAGAAGGTTTATGAGAAGATGTCAGGATATGTGTAACCGCATGGGGGAAATCATGTAGCCTGACTAGGGGTGGAAGTGGAGCAGCCATGCTGTCAAGCTGAGGGTATGGAGAGAGGGATGGAATGTGCCTGACATATGTGTCAGAAGATCTGGTACTGGGTCCAGAGTCCATGGAACATCCAGAAGGTGAGGCCCAAGAAAGGGGAAGAAATCTGATGAGGCCAGTAAGGAGTTATGAAAATCATTCTGCTTCCCAAAGTCTTTGCTTTCTGAATCACTTCTGATATTAGCGGAAAGGGAGGAAAAGCATAAAGAAGTCCCGAGGGCCACTTGTGGACGAGTGCATCTTTCAGTACCTCCCCCGGAGGGGGGATAAGGGTGAAGTAGCTGCTGCATTTGGTGTTCGTTGGGGTGGCAAACAGATCGCAGCAGGGCTGTCCCCATTTGTGGAAAATCTGTTCCGCTACTTTCTGATTCAGAGACCACTCATGAGGCATCAAGATTGCCCTGCTGAGCTTATCGGCTATCACACTGGTTCTCCCCAGGATATGCATTGCAACTAGAAAGCATTGGGAAGATATCGCCCGTTGCCAAACATGTAGAGCCTTACGACATAGGGGGTAGGATCTGATTTTCCCTTGTTTGTTATATACCATACCACTGATATATTGTCTGACTGGATTGCTATTGTCCCTAGAGGAAGAAAGTTGTGAAGTGCTTGCAACTCTAGTAGCACTGCAATCATCTCTAGAACACTGATATGCAAGTGAGCCTCATGTTCTTGCCATGTGCCTTGGACTGTCCTTCCTAGATAATGCCCCCCCACCCTATCTGGGAGGCATCTGTGATCACTGTAGCAACAGGCTGGCGAGGAATGAATGGTCTCCTTATCATTAGTTGACTCAACTGGATCCACCAACGAAGGTCCTTTTTGCAAGATTCCATTATTAAAATGGGATGAGACAGGCAGTTGCTGAAGAGACCACTGGGAAAGGAGTAGCCACTGTAGAATTTTCATATGTAGTCTCGCTAGCGGAAAAAAAGTCATGTATCTACCATAACGTTCCATGTTAGTTGCCTTCATCTCGCCTTCTTTCTTGCTGGTTGGGATCGGAGCCAATCCTCGGCTCTGACTCGGCCATCTTCAATAGCTCAAGAGCTGTTTACTGGCTCGAGGCTACCCCTTATCCCATGATGCCTAGCACTAGCTACCCAGATCTCGTTAGAAATAGCTAACCCAGACATAGCTATAGGAAGAAACCCCTCCAAACAAATGGTTAAACACACCTGCCCTACTGTCTAAGTCAGTAAAGGAAACAGACCAGCAAACACTCCGCCAGTGAAAAGTGAACTCCTCTCAGTTCAACGGGATAGGGGGATGGAGGGGGGGGGACACAAGAAAGAAGGCGAGATGAAGACAACTAACATGGAACGTTATGGTAGGTACATAACTTCTTTATGTTAAGTTGTCAATCTCGCATTTGTTCTTGCTGGTTGGGACAGCATCCCTAGCACCTACAATCCTGGGTGGCTCATTGGAACAGACTCTTCAGAACAGTGGAACCAAAGCTAGCTCTACTTCTGGAGACCACATCCAACTTGTAATGAGAAATAAAGGTATGAGGATTTGCCCACGTAGCAGCGGCACAGATAGAGTCTATGGGCAACCTAGACTGGAAGGCTACAGAGGTGGCTAAGGTCCTGACTGAATGACCCTTCGGTTTGATTGGCAAGTCTTTGTTCCTTAGCTGGTAGATAAAGGTAATGATATGAGACAACCACCTGGATAAGGTCACTTTGGAAACTGGGAGACTCTGTTTGCCCCGAGCATAGGAAAGGAAAAGTTGGTCAGACTTCCTTATATCCTTCGTCCTATGCAGGTAGAAACGCAATTGTCTATGAACATCCAATTGATGTAACTTGTATTCTGCCTTGTTGATGTGGTTAGGGAAAAACACCGGTAGGTCTATAGACTAATTCAAATTGTTTTCTGAGCAGACCTTTGGAAGAAAAGAAGGATTAGTCCTCAGAGCAACCCCGTCCTTATGAAATACTAAGTATGGAGGATGGACGGATAGTGCCTGAAGTTCAGAGACACGTCTGGCTGAAGTAATAGCTACCAGAAAGAGAGTCTTCCAAGATAGAAACTTAATGGAGCAGGAAGCTGCCAGTTCAAAGGGGGGCATAATTAATGAGGTTAGTACCAAATTAAGGTCCCAAGGAGGAGGGGGATCTCTCACTGGGGTCTAAGGAGAATAGCCTCTCTTAGAAACACTTTACATAGCTTATGAGACATAATGTTGGCATTAGAAAAACCCGACATGGAAATTTGAAATGGCTGCTAATTGAACTCTGACTGTAGCAGAAGCGGACCCCGAATGAAAAAGTTCTGTTAGAAACTCCAGGATCTCGTGGATAGGGGCTGTGAAGGGATCTATATTTCTATCCTCTGCCCAACAAGAAAAAAAAGTTTCCATTTACTAGCATAGGTCCTTCTAGTGGCAGACTTACGGGAGGAAAAAATAATGTCGCGAACGGCCGGGGAAATACTGGGAAGCCTGGCTAAGGTTGGAAGTGGAGCAACCGAGCTGTGAGCTGAAGCGTTTGAAGAGATTGATGCAGCCCGCCTGATTGATGAATCAGTAGGTCTGGAATCGGATCCAGAGTCCAAGGCCAATCGAGAAGGTAATGGTGCAGAAAAGGGAACCATATCTGTCGAGGCCAGTAAGGGGCAATGAGGATCATTTTGCAATCCAATGACATAGCTTTCTGAATGAGTTTCGGCATCAGGGGAAATGGAGGGAAGGCATAAAGAAGTCGCTGAGGCCAATCGTGGACTACAGCGTCTCTGGGAGGCTGACCAGGAAGAGGAAGATGGGAGAAGTAGCTGCTGCATTTGCTGTTGAAGGGGGTGGCCAAAAAGGTTGCAGCAAGGCTGACCCCATTTGCGGAAGATTAAATCCGCAACTACCTGATTCAGAGACCACTCGTGAGGCATGAGAATAGCTCTGCTGAGCCTGTCCGCTACGATGTTGGACGTCCCAGGGATGTGCGTTGCAATCAGAAATCATTGGGAGGAAATCGCCCACTGCCAGAGTATGAGGGCTTCTCAACATAGGGGGGTAGGACCTGGTTCCCCCCTGCTTGTTGATGTACCACACCACTGACATGTTGTCCGTTTGAATAGGAATGGTCCCAGAAGGAAGAGAGTCCTGAAGAGCGTGCAACGCTAGGAGCAAGGCTCTCATCTCTAGGATATTTATATGCAGATGGTACTCGTGAGCCTGCCACGTGCCCTGGACTGTCCTTCCCTGATAATGCCCCCCCACCCTATCAGGGAGGCGTCCGTGGTCACTGTGGCAATCGGAGGAGGCTGAATGAAGGGTCTGCCCTGAATCACTAGTGGGGAGACCATCCACCAGGAAAGGTGCCTTTTGCATGCTTCTGTGATGATCATGTGAGACATGGGGAGCTGTTGAAAGGACCACTGCGTGAACAGAAGCCACTGCAGGATTCTCATGTGGAAGCGGGCCAGGGGTATCAGAAGAATTGCTGCCGCCATAGAACCTAGAGTTTGAAGGACGTACCTGACTTGCCCTCTTTTGCATTGCATGAGGACATGAACTTGCTGGCGAATAGTGGGCATCCTGTCCAAGGGTAGCTTTGTGGACATGCTCCTTGTATCTAAGTCTGCTCCTATATAAGTAATAGACTGACAGGGCAACAAGGCAGATTTTTCGAAATTTATGGTAATGCCTAGCTGGGAGCAAATTGAGATTGTATAGTCCCTGGCTTGAAGGAGTTGATGCCTGGTAGTAGCAGTAAGGAGCCAGTCATCTAGATATGGAAACACCTGGAATCCTTGACGCCTCGGGTGAGACGTGACCACTGCCATGCATTTGAACACCCTTGGGGCTGTGGTGAGACCAAAGGGCAGAGCTCTGAACTGGTAATGACTGGCTCTCATAGGTTTCATAGGTTTCAGAGGTTCATACTAGGCTATCTGCCCTAGGGCATTTATAAGCCTAGCCAGAGTGTGTGTGGCTTTCACCACCCCTTAGGATGAGAATACTATACCCATTAGTTTGCTGTGCCTCTGTCCAGCAGTGACACAGAGATGATTCCCGGGGTAAACCTATGATCTCCCATCCACTCGTCAAGATTTCTCTTGAACAGAGTCAGTGAGGGGCTCTGCCTCACATGGACTGGGATTCTGTTCCATAGTGTAGGGAGTCTCTGGGTGATGAATCTGTCCCTCCAGCACGTCCTATTTATATCTGTGTTGAGGTTTAAGTCTCTTGCTCTCGTGGCTCTGGTGGATTTGGATTTTTTGAGGTGGAGCATGTCCATTAATTCCGGGTTGGACATGGCCTTGTATGTCAGGCACAGATCACCTCTGAGCAGATGGTATGCGACTGAACAGAGCTGGAGTTTCTTCAGTCGGGCAGCATATGACATATGTTTGAGCCCCTTTAACCTTTTGGTGAGGAACTTTTGGGGTCTTTCCAACTGCTGCAGGTGTTGGGTAAGGTACATTCCGAATGGGGCGTTGTACTCAATCATTGGTCTGATAAGTGAAGAGTACAGGGGTACAATGACCTCTCCTGATCTGGATGTGAATCCCTTCATGATCAGGTGGGCAATATAGAAGGTCTTCCTAACCACTTTGGCAATGTGAGTGTCAAAAGAGAGGTTACTGTCAACTTGGGTCCCCAGGTCCCTGATAACTTCTTCCGTGTTTAATGGATTACCACCTATGTGGTAATTAGGGGTTACCTTGTTTTTCCCAAAGGGTATGACTATACATTTTTTGGCATTTAGCTTAAGGCCATGGCTCTGGCATCAGTTATCCATTTCTATGAGACCTCTCTGGAGGATGTCTGTGTCTGATGGAGTGTCAATTATGGTGCCCAGTTTGCAGTCATCTGCAAATTTTGTCAGCCACAATCCCCTATGTTTGCCTGCACTTCAGAAAAATAAATGCCAAACAAGAGGGGCCCAGGACTGAGCCCTGTGGGACACCGCTCGTGACTGGCTTAGAGTCTGACATGGCACCAGCAACTCTAACCCTGTGTGTTCTGTCCTTGAGCCAGTTTGCAACCCATCTTGTGACATATGGGTTTACATCTAAGCTGGTGAGCTTTTCTATGATGCCCGAGTGGGGTATTGTGTTGAACGCTTTTGCTAGGTCAAGGTAGGCTGTGTGAACTGCCTTACCCTCATCAATGGCCTTAGTGACTGTTTCGAAAAAGTCGACCAAGTTCAAGAGGCAGGATCTGCCCTTGACAAAGCCAAATTGGGTAGGATCCAGTGTCTGTAGGTCCCCAATGTCTTTATTTATGAGTTCCATTATGATCCTCTCCATAGCTTTGCAGACAAGGCTCGTCAAGCTTATGGGGAAGTAATTTCCAGGGTCCGTAGAAGCACCGCCTTTGTGGAGTGGGACCACAGTTGCTGTAAGCCATTCTTTGGGTATGTATCCTGTAGTAAGGCTAAGATTAAACAGCAGCCTTATGTGTGGGTTTAGTTCCTCATTGAGTTCGTGTAGCCCACAGCCGGGGACACCGTCCGGTCCCATTGATGCTGTGTTTTTTGCTTTAGAGAGAGCAGCTCTCACCTGGGCATCTGAGATGTTTGGGAGGCTAGAGTCTGGTGGGATAGATATTTCTCCTTTTGGGGGGGAGGGAGGGGAGAAATTTGCACTGAACCTGTCTGCCAGTATGTTGGCAATGTCTGTGGGTTCAGTGATTTTTGTATCATTTTGGACTAATTCTGAGCATATCTGGGAGTTTCCACCCAGGTAGCTAAAGAAGGCCTTATGATTGTCTTTTGTGTCATTAGCGATTTTTCTCTCAAAGTTGGCCTTGGATGATTTTATGAGTGATCGTAGTTTTTTGCTAGTATTGATCAGAGATGCCTTCCCTTTTAGGGATTTTGCTCTGTCATGTAGTAGCTTTCTCCTCTTGTTGTAGAGTTTGTTTATGGCTGGGGTCCACCAGACCGGGTGCCTGCCTTTGGTGGAAAGGGTCTTGATTTTATTAGGGATTGCTTGATCCATACATTCCTGGAGGCTCGTAGAAGGCATTTGTAAGGGTTTCAGCAGCGTGGGTTGTGGTTTCCACTGGCTCGGGGCCTTGAAGGATACCACTCCAGTCTAAAGAAGTGTGAAGTTTGCTTTTGAGAAGTTCTTCACTGTGGTCTTTTGCTGGGGTTGGGGCGGGATGTGGATCTCCAGTGAGATTAATTTATGGTCTGATCTCACCAATGAGGGATATACTTCGGTGTGGAGCATTTTGTCCCCATGTTTGTGATGATCAGGTCTAGTATATTTTCTCCTCTTGTGGGAATGGTGACTAGTTGTTCCATAGCATTTGAGTTTATGAACTCCAGGAACCTTTGGGCTAGGGTGTTGGGGCTTGAGTAATGTTCCCAGTCTATGTTTGGGTAGTTGAAGTCACCCAATATGATGGTGTTTGGAGAGACATTCATACTCTCCAGTATCTTCAGGAAGGCTGTGTGGGTTTCCTGAGTTTGAGAGGGTGGTCTGTAGCATGCTACAAACTGTAGGGCAGTTTACCTATGGTTAATTGCACCTGGATGGTCTCCGATGCTTCGCGTTGCCACTAACCTGGAGGTGTGGGTATCCTTTATGAATATGGATACTCCCCTCCTTTTGTGGTTCGGTCCGGATTTTGGGGCGGAACGCATGATATGAGGTATAACCTGATAGTGCTGGGGTGCTCTCAGGAGCCTTGAACCAGGTTTCAGTCACAGCACAGACATCGATGTTCTCCATACTGAGGAGGGCTTGAGGCGTGCATCTTGAGGTTTAGACTTCTGGCATTGAGCAGTATTACCCTTAGTTTTTCTCCATTTTTGTTTTCTAGGGCGGTAGGTTTATCATTTGAGCCTTGCCTAAAAAAGGCACTATGGGGGTGGCAAGAGCCTTTGCCAATATCCGGAAGCCCAGGGGTGACAGGTGCAAGCCGTCCCTTGCAAAGCAGCGTGGCTTGTCAAGCATGTCATCCCAGGCAGACAGACATTGGATTCCCTTAGAATGACACCAGTAATTAAGCCAATTATTAAAGCTGATCATTTTGTCTCTGTATTGTGGCATCATTCTTGGTGAGGGTAGGATACTGCTCAGGGTCATACCGGCCTGGGCTACATAATCTGAGAGCTCCTCTATGTCTCTTTTCATGTAGTCCCGGGAGGTAAGTCTCAGGTCGTTCACACCGGCATGGACAATGACTGAGTCATACTTGTACTTGCTGTGGAGTGACCTGAGTGCTTGTGTTATGTGGCAGATTCTAGCGCCTGACAGGCAGCTTACTGTGATCCTTTCCTTGTTCAGTCTGGTGAGGGGGACGTCAGTGTGTCTGACTATGGAATCACCTATAACAAGTGTGTCTGGCATTGTGTTTGGCCTTAAGGGCTGTGACTGTTTAGCACACTGACTTTGAGAACTATGTGTTGCATGTCTTATGTCTTGAGGTGGCAGTTGCTTGGGTGTCTGCTTTGGAGGCCTCTGTAGTTTTTGTAGATTTTTGATCAGTGCCTCTGAGTATGCCTTTGTGTGTTTATGTGTTTGTTTTGCAGTTGTGATAGTTCTATGTGAAACTGGGTTTGTGGTGTGCGTGGTTTCCTTCTCATCCTGTCTGGTCTTGCCAGTCCTGAGTTGAGAGAGCTCAGCCTCCAGTTTGGCTATATAGTTGCATCTCTCACATGTATTTGTGTTTTGTGGGAGAAGGAGTGGGTTGTCTGTGTACATGAGGCAATTGTAACATTGCCTCAACATGCCCAGATTCACCAGCTGAACAGGAGAGGACGCTAGCAACTGACCCTTCGACATGCTAGAAAAAGTGAAAAAAGTTTGCTGTGTAACTGAGTCAGAAGGGACCTATAGGGAAATGGGTACTCAAGGGGATTCTAGGCTAATGTAGTACTTTGTTTGGTATATAAGTACTTTACCTATATAAAAATGCTTTAGGAGCAAGTGCTGAGCTTTTGAGATAGAGAATAGACTGTTTAGATTGCAAGTAGAGAAGTTCTAAGGGAAAAATTGAAGAGCAGACTTTACGGAGCCAGAAATAGTTTAACCTTGTTTAACCGGCGCTGCCCGATGGTGCTCTATGGGCAACTCCGCGCTAAATCACGCAAAAGCCCTAGCAGGGGGTTGAAAAGAGCTAGGAATTGACCCAAAATGGCCAATAGACTACAAGTTTCTGGCTGGAACCACTGCTCTAGGGACAAATAGGCTGCTCAGTGCTCCCCACTCCCACTGGTGAACAAAGAAGCTTCCCTTTATCCAAATAAGGATACGGAACAGCACAGGAACCAAGCCAAAGTCAGAGATCAGCAAACTCTGAAGACTGGACTATTCTAGTTCAGTAAGGCGGGAAAACAAGAATTTTTTTTTTTTTTTTTGCAGAAAACAGAGGAAAAACAGACAGTAAATGCTATAAATGCTTTTAAACGGCTAGCGCACTTTTGAGTGTGTTAGCCTACAGGTAAAATTAAGCAACAAATAACTTTTTTAAAAGTGCAAAACAGTTAATCAACACAAAAACAGTTTAAATAGAATGCAGAGCTGTATAAACAAGCGAAAATGCAGTCGCTAAGCAGTAAATAATCAAAAAGCCAGAAAAAAAATACTTAAATCAGGAAAAAGTCAATCTTTTGCTCTCTGCTGCTTGTAGAACTCTGCAGGACACCACGAGGAGCTGTGCTGAGTTGAATACAAGCGAAAAAGCGCGCTAAAGCGGGCTTTATTACAGGGGGCTGAAAAGAGCGAGGAATTGACCCAAAATGGCCAATAGACTACAAGTTTCTGGCTGGAACCACTCCTCTAGGGACAAATAGGCTGCTCAGTGCTCCCCACTCCCACTGGTGAACAAAGACACTTCCTTTTATCCAAATAAGGATACGGAATAGCACAGGAACCAAGACAAAGCCCAGAGATCAGCAAACTCTGAAGACTGGACTATTCTAGTTCAGTAAGGCGGGAAAACAAGATTCTTTGTTTGTTTTTTTCTTTTTTGAAGAAAACAGAGGAAAAACAGACAGTAAATGCTATAAATGCTTTTAAACAGCTAGCACACTTGAGTATGTTAGCCTACAGGTAAAATTAAGCAACAAATAACTTTGTAAAAGTGCAAAACAGTTAATCAACACAAAAACAGTTTAAATAGAATGCAGAGCTGTATAAATAGGCGAAAATGCAGTCGCTAAGCAGTAAATAATCAAAAAGCCAGAAAAAAATACTTAAATCAGGAAAAAGTCACTCTTTTGCTCTCTGCTGCTTGTAGAACTCTGCAGGACACCACAAGGAGCTGTGCTGAGTTGAATACAAGCAAAAAAGCACGCTAAAGTGGGCTTTATAGCAGGGGGTTGAAAAGAGCTAGGAATTGACCCAAAATGGCCAATAGACTACAAGTTTCTGGCTGGAACCACTCCTCTAGGGACAAATAGGCTGCTCAGTGCTCCCCACTCCCACTGGTGAACAAAGAAGCTTCCTTTTATCCAAATAAGGATATGGAATAGCACAGGAACCAAGACAAAGCCCAGAGATCAGCAAACTCTGAAGACTCTCAGCTGGAAGCGAAGGAACCTCCTAGAGCATCTGTCCATTTTGATGTGATAGTACGCATCCTGGAGATCTATAGAGCACATCCAATTGTCCAGACCCAAAAAGGGTAGAATGGACTGTAGCGTAACCATCCAAAACTTTGTTCTTTGAACAGACTTGTTCAGTCTGCTGAGATCCAAAATAGGTCTCCAGTCCCCTGTCTTTTTTGGTACCAAAAAGAACCTTGAGTAATTTCCAGATCCGTGTTGGTCTGCTGGGACTTCCTGGATGACTCTTTTTTCTAGCAGTTTTGAAACTTCTATAACTGCTTGATCCCTCAGATTGGGTGGAACATCTGGGAGGGACCTGCATGACGGTAAAGGGGGTTGAATGAAAGGAATTCTGTAACCTCCGGATATTGTTGAATGTACCCATTTATCTTGCGTTATGCTTAGCCAGGCTTTTGGGTAAAGTGAAAGTCTTCCCCTGACTGCCAACAGAGACGGACAGTCGGGCAACACCTCAGGGATGCTGGAAGGGCTTGTCAGAGAAGGATTCGCTACTGCCCTGGTTCTGCGGACCCCCTCTGCCACGAGGGCGGCATCTATTATTATTGTTATTTCCTCCTCTGCCCCTGGAGGAAAAATCACTACGTGTGTCAGGCGAAGATCCCTGGGATTTCCGAAACCATATCTTTCCACTCTTCTGACCCTTGGGTATAGTCTAGAGGGAGTGGAAAAATGGACTCCCATGGCAGAGAGAGTCTTGCCTTCCTGTTCACACCTAGTAAGAGTGTCTTTCACCTGTGGTCCAAAAGGAAAGGAACCGTCAAAGGGGTTGTTGGTGAATGACGCTCTGAAGGGGTCCACAAAATTACACAGCCGCATCCATGCATGTCTTCAAAGTGCTACGCCTGTGCCTGCGGCTCTACTCACCCCATCAGCTGCATAGGAAATGAGCCTCATGGAGGAGTTGACTACTGAGTTAAGGGTTACCAGCTGAGAGGCCACTTTAGCCTGAGCCCCTTCAGCTGAAGGATCCTGCAGGGTATCCCCGAGCTCTTTCAGGAGATCCCTCTGAAGCCTGGTAAAATGGCATAAGTAATTCAGTGACCTCATGGAAAAGGTCGCTGAAGCAAACATTCGCTTCCCATATCTGTCCATGGTCCTAGACTCCTTGTAAGGAGGATGGACACAAGAAAAAGTTTCCGCTAACTCCTTTTTAGTGGCTGCTGCTACCACCATGGCATCTACGGGAACACCCTTAGTAAGGAACTGCTTGTCAGGGGGTGCAGTAATAAACTTGCCTGGTCTCCTCGGGGTTGGTTCCACTGTATCCGGTGCTGACCAAGCCCTTCGAGCCACCACAGACATTAGTGGATCAAAGGGCGGAGAAACCCAGGAGGTGGAAGGTTGGGAACCGAACGCATCTAGGAATACAAATTTGTCCTCGGTAGGGGCTAGGATATTCCAATTCCCCCTCTGCTTAAGTATTTCTAGGATGTCCGAAAAGGAAACCTCTTCAGAGGGGGATTTTGGTGACAATTCCAACTCATCCTAATCCGTATCCGAAGTGACAGACTCGGGGGAGTCAATGTGCTTCCTCTTGCACTTCTTCTACCAAGGGGGCTCCTCTGAATGATCAGAGGAGGCCTTGGAGGAAGAGAAAACACCCAATGGGGTGCCCTGAAGTGCTGGTTCCCCACGCTTGGGGTCTGGAGGAGGGGCAGAGGTCAACACAGGCACTATGGGGGACGGAGCCAGTGGTTTCGAAGGTGGAGCTGGCTGAGAGGCCAGCACACTCATCATGACATCGAAGGCATCCCTGCCAAGATGAAGAGAAGGCTCCGGCTCCGAGGAGACCGGAATCCTCCTCTGCACCAAGGGAGACGGCTTTGAGGCCAATGTAGGAGCCGAGCTCACCTGCGCTGATGCTCCGAGAGGGAGAGCGGGGTCGGACAAGGGTCCGATGCCACTCACCCCCTTGGAGCTGACGAGGGAATCTCAGTGCCCAGATCCCTCGATGGACGGCCCCATCGAAGGGATCAGAGCCGACGACAGATCTGAAGGAGAGATCATTATCGGAGCCAACAGTTCCACGACTCGAACCCCAAGAAACTCCGTCTCCAAGCTCAATGGAGTCGGAGGAGGAACATCGATAGAAACAGATGGAGCCAACACCTGTTGAGGAGGGCTGGACAACATTTTGGCCAGTGCCTGCGACTTCAATAACCTGCTGACCACTCTCTCCACATCATGGTCTGATAGCCTGGAGGACCGAGAAGAGTGTGAAGATCTATGACTATGGTCACTTTGCAGGAGGGGAGACCGAAGAGCCGAATGAATGGACTCTAATGAAGGAGACCTCGGTCTTTTTTGAGTCCTTGACAGCTCCGAGGGGACTACTGGCCTTGGGCCGATGACGGCTCCGAGCTGGGAGCCGACGATTTGGCCGGTTTAGGAGACTTCACTGACAAAGTCTTGGCCGGTGAGTCCTGAGGCTTAAGCAGTCCTCTCAAAATAAGTTTATTCTTGTGCTCCTGCAGAGCTCTTGGGCTAAATGCATGGCAGATAGAGCAAGAGTCCTGCAGGTGTACAACACCAAGACAATAGACGCAAGAAGTGTGCCCATCTGTCAGAGACATCTTCTGACAGCATGAGTCACACTTCTTGAATCCTGACACTTTGGATTCCTTAGACATAATACGCAATAAGAAATACCACTAAACTAACAGTAAACACTACCACACAAACCACAAATACGACACAGTATACTGCAAGATAAGTATATATCTTATTATTTTTTTTTGGGGGGGGGGGGATTAGGAAGCCTCTAACTAAAACAGCTACCTAAAGCAAGGAAAAGGAAGAAAATTCTACAAAATCAGCTATCGGATAGGGAAGAGGGGGCGGTGGGGGAGGGGAAGAACTCTCTAACTAAAACGAGTTCTGAAAAGCCCACAAAAAAAAAAAAACACTAAACTATCACAATTAGTTAGTGACTACTAGACAAATACAATAAGGACAGAAAAAAATCCCTAATCTGACTGAAAAGGTAGTAGAAGAAAATTATACGAGCCTGAGCCAGTACCACAAACCTCGCAGTTGAAGCGGCAAACGAGATCTGGGTAGCTAGCGCTAGGCATCATGGGATAAGGGGTAGCCTCGAGCCAGTAAACAATTCTCGAGCTATTGAAAATGGCCGATTCAGAGCTGAGGATCAGCTCCGATCCCAACCAGCAAGAATGAAGGCGAGATTGACAACTTAAAATCTAGAGTTATAGTAGAGGCCATGGTTCCTAGAAGTTTGGGCACTGTCTTCGCTTTGACCTTTTGTTGGGGAAGCAGGCTGTATATTTGTTGTCTTAAATTTTGCACTCTGTCTGACGGAAGCAAGCCATCATTGCAACTGTGTCTATTTCTGCGCCTATAAAAGTCACATATTGAGAGGGTGACAAGGCAGACTTTTCCCAATTTATAGTAATGCATAGCTAAGTGCAGACAAGGATGGTTGAATCCCTGGCTTGTAGAAGTAGGTGCCTGGTGGTGGTAGTCAGGATCCTGTCGTCCAGGTATGGAAACACTTGGAATCCAAGACATCTCAAATGAGCTGTTACTATCACCATGCATTTGGTGAACACCCTGGGGGCTGTGGTGAGACCAAAGGGCAGAGTATGAAATTGGTAATGACTGGCTCCCAGCCGGAAGCGTAAATGACTCCTCGATGCTCTGTCCATTTTTATCTGGTAGTACACATCTTGGAGGTCTATGGAGCACATCCAATTGTCTTTCCCTAACAGAGGGAGTATAGACTGCAGTGTTACCTTTCGGAACTTGGACCTCTTCACTGATTCGTTTAACTTGCTGAGATCCAAGATGGGCCTCCAGTAGCCTGTTCGTTTTTACACTAAAAAGAATCTGGAGTAAGTTCCGAATCCTATCTGGTCTGCGGGGACTGTTTGGATGACTCTCTTTTGAAGCAACTTTTGGACTTCTACAGTTGCTTGATCCCTGTGATTGGGTGGAACATCTGGGATTTTTTTGGTTAGATGAGGTGGAAAAGAGAAGGGTATGGAGTATCCTCTGGAAATTATTCTTTGTACCCACTTGTCTTGTGTGATGTCGTGCCAGGCTTCTGGGTACAAAGATAAGCGACCCCGACTGGCTCCAGAGAAGCACAGTCAGGCCCAACTTCAGGAGCGCTGATAGGGACGTCCACAAAAGGAATCATGGCCACCCTGGTTTTGTGGACCCCCCTGCCTCTAGGGCGTCTACCATTATTTCCTCCTCCTCTGCCTCTGGAGAAGGAATCACTTTGTACGTCCGGGAAAAATCTCTGAGATTTCTTGAACCACATTTTTCCGCCTCTCTGACCTTTAGAGTATGGTCTAGAAGGGACGGAAAAACATACGCCCACAGCGGAGAGAGTCTTCCCTTCCTGCTCGCATCTGGTGAGTGTGTCTTTTACCTTTGGTCCAAACAAAGAGGTTTGGTGAATGTAGGTTTGAAGGGCTCCGCAAAGTTACTTAAGCGCATCCAGGAGTGTCTCCTAAGGGAAACTCCTGAATCTGCTGTGTAAGATATCAGCCTCATGGAGGAGTTAACAATAGAGTTTAAGGTGGACAACTGAGCAGTAACCTTCTCAGGGACTCCTTCAGTTAAAGTACCTTGGGGAGTATCTCCTAGCTCTTTTAGGAGATCTCTTTTAAGCCTAGTGAAATGGGTGAGGTAATACAACGATCTGAGTGAAAAAGCCGCTGAAGAAAAAATATGCTTCCCATATCTATCCATTGTTCGAGACTCTTTGTTTAGTGGGGGGACAGATGAGGAAGTTTCTGCTAGTTCCTTCTTTGTGGCTGCTGCCACCACCATAGCATCTACAGGCACACCTTTGGTAAAAATCTCTTTTTCTCTAGGAGCTGAAAGAAATTTGTTTGGCCTTTTGGGGACTGGTTCCATGGCGTCAGGAATTTCTCACACTTTTCAACTCACCAAATCTAACAGCTCATCGAAAGGTGGAGACACCCAAGAGGCTGAAGGTTGAGGCCTGAAAGCCTTCAGGTACACTGACTCCTCATCAGAAGGGGGTGACAGTGGGCTAGCCGCCTCTCTGTTTCAGGATCTCTAGGATATCTACGAAGGAGATATCATCAGCGAATGACCTAGGGGGACCCTTCTGACTCCTCAAGGTCGGTGTCAGAGGTGATGGGACTCATCAGAGGAGTCTACATGCTTCCTCTTGCAAGTTGTCTTCTGAGGAGGCTCCTCAGAAGGGTATTCTGGGGAGGTCTCGGAAGACTGGGGGACACCCAAGGGGGGCTCCTGAGGCTGCGGGTCTCTGCTGTCAAGAGAGAGAGATAGTGCTGAGACAGAGGTCGGAGCTTGAGGGGGAAAAGCATTGGTACCCTTGTGTGGAGCTGAAGATCTACACAGCACACTCCTCATCATCTTGAAGGCAGATCTCTCTGGGTCTGAGGACACCACTGGTTCCGAAGCAGAAGTAGCCCTTGGCTCCAAAGCGATCGGCTCTGAGACAGATGTAGGATCTGAGCTCAGCCAAGCTGACGCACCGAGAGGTAGGCTCGGAACCGAAGAAGTTTGGGTCCGAGCGTCCCCATCGGGGCTGACTGGTGAGTTTCGGCTCCTAGACACCAGGGATGGCACCGAAGGCGGAGTGGAACTTGGCTCCGAGACAGACAGTTGGGGTGCCAGAACCAATAGTTCCACAACAAATGGCACCAATAGCTCTGGCTCCGAAGGACCGACATGGCTCAGAGAAGGAACAGACACAGGTAATATGGCCTTAGACGGCTCCGGAACTGATTGGGTCAGTGCCGACAAATTTGCTAGCGCTGATGACTTCAAAAGTCTAAGCACCACTCTCTAGACATCCTCCTCAGAAAGACTCCTGGAGGATCTGGAAGACAAGGTAGGGGATCGAGATCTCTGCAAAATCAGAGATCTGAGTGTCAGGGATACCGGTAATAAATCTCTTGACTGGCTCTGTGATATGGATTCAGGTATCGGCTGCGAAAAACTTGGGGCCAAAGCTGTGCAGTCTATGTCAATAACCTCGATCAGCTCCAAAGGCAGAGGAGCCGAAAAGGTAGAAGGCTTGTCAATTTTGGCAATTTTCTCTGAAGGTCCAGATTTAACAGTCAGTGTAGGAGAATGTCTTTTAACCGACTTGACCTTCTCTTTTTTAGGAGAGGGAGACCTAGAGTGAGAAGAGGAAGAGCTAGCTAAATCCTCCTCAAAGGAAGGTTTAAGGAGACCTTTCAAGATCAGTTTACTCTTCCTTTCCTGGAGAACCTGGGAACTAAAAGAATGGCAAAAAGTACATGTCTCCAGTAGATGTATGGCTCCCAAGCAATAAACACAAATACTATGCCCATCAGTCAGGGACATTTTTTGTGAACATTTTATGCATTTTTTGGAACCCGAAGGTTTATGGTCCTTGGTTTCCTTAGACATACTACTTCTTTCACCACAACAATCACAGACTATTAACTCAAAAGGATAAGAAGAGAGGACAAGGTGCTCTAATTTAAACGGGCCTAGCCCTGATCAAGAAAAAACACACAAGGGGGAAAGACAACAGAGGACTAGGTCCTCTAACTTAAACAGGCCTAGCCCTGCTGAGGAAAAACACACAAGAGACAGGCAATAGAGGACTAGGTCCTCTAACTTAAATGGGCCTAGCCCTGACAGAGAAGTAGGCGAGACAGAGAAAAGCAACAGACAAAGGTTAGAATAGGTCCTAAATAAAAAACGGACCTGTGCCTAAGATTAGCAACAACTAGCACACAGAAAAAATGAAGGGATACCACTAGGGAAGGCCTGTGGAAGTGACGGCCAACAAATAGCAACAACAATTTGCTATAAACTTAAAAAAAACAACACACTAGCTAACTACTACAAATTAACAACTGTAAGCTATTAGTACTAAACTAACTATTATATTCAAAAAGAACACTGTAAATATCCGAATAAGAAAAAATATTCCAACTTAGCCATGGCCAAGAAAGAGAGCACTTCTGAACTCGTAGAGCAGCAAACGAGATCTGGGGATTCTTACTAGTGCACTATGGGATACCTACCTTGCCACGAGCCAACTTAGAGACTTCAAGCTTTGTAATCGGCTGAGTCGGAGCAGAGGAGCGGCCTCGAACCCATATGCAAGAATGAAGGCGAGATAGGACTACAGAACATCAAATGTTAACAATGACACTTAATAAAACTGATCTCTTAACAGTAACTATATGTAATATCATTATGTTTTAATAATGTGTCTGTGTTCATACTGAGACAATATTTTGATAGTGACAAAATGCACTAAAAGTGAAATTCTGTGCTTAAGGAAATTATGCACTACAGGTAACACTCTACAGTAACAGTGACTTTACCTACTACACTGGGACACTTTGCTAATAGTAACATAAGTTGACAGAAAGAGTACATGTTTAAAAGAAACAAGGAACAGAAACACCGTGTGCTAACATCAAGATTATGTGGTAAAAGTAACACTATGTGTTGACAGCAAGAACACATGTTATTACTAAGGCTATGTTCACAGTGAGACAAAAGTGGCACTGTGTGCTTTCAGGAGGGTGCCATTTTAAACAGTGTTATGTGCTAACAATGCAGATAACAGTGGGACTTTGTGCTCACACTGGGATGCCATTTAAATAGTGTTATGTGCTAATAATGCAGATAACAATGGGAGTGTGTACTGACAAAGGGATGCCATTTACACAGCGTATGTGCTAACAGTGACACTGTGAACTGAGTTGCTGGCTAAAACATATATATCAACAGGTGAAATTGCATGGTCACTATTCTAATTGATCAGCTGTATAATCTGGAGTTGCTATGGGCTCAGTTTTAGGCTCTATTTTGTTTAATTATGCGGTTTCACTATTACCCAATAATGTTACTTAATGGATGCCCAAATATGCAAATTATATTGAAAAAGGTACATTTTTAACTCCATCTGGTTCTTTGGCATTTAATTCATATGTATCTGACAAAACTAGATGGTTAAATAAACACAGCTCATATATTAATTCAGCAAAAAGTGGTGTGATATATTTTGCATCTTTAGACTCATTCACAGACTTAGTTTGTGTGTAATTCCTATTCAAGAAATTTTTGAAAATAGGGACTTGGGATTGTATGTTAATTCAAATCTACATTTGAAGGATAAGTCATGTATTGTTAAGAGAAAGGCCATGTACATTATGGGGCCATTAAAAAATTATCTCTACGTCAAAGTTTGTTTTGGTAAACTTATTTACAATTTATGTTATATCCACTATACAGTATAATTCTTCATTTTTTAACTCTAAGGAAATATAGCTTTGTAAGAAACTAAGAACGTTTTCATAAAGAATGCAAGATTGTAAAACTTTGACCTACTTCAAAGACTAGAAAAAAATGTCAGACTGTGTCCAGAATATCATGCTGTTCATGATGAAGAGTTTCGGCTCTTATGAAAAACTGACATGTTGCATTCTAGTAATATATCTAGAAGAAGAAACTAGACTTTCCAAGTCCCTAAATATAAAACTGCCAAACAGATGACCCGAAGTGTTCAGGTCTTGGAATACGTTACCTCTACATGTTAGGCAGAGAAACTCTTTAGTTCTATTTAAGGACACGTTAGACATCTGGTTTGGGAGTAATGTCTACTCATGGATTCAGGGAAGTAGGCAAGCATATGCTATGTAGACTATAGTATACACATAATCAACAAGGGAGGGTAGGAAGCACACTGAAAAAAAAATCACTCAAAATACTGTATAAAGAAGCTCACGTATATATTAATTCTTCAGCTGATCATCAGTTTGAGTGGATGACAAACTGTCTTAATTTTCCTGTTGCAGCCACATGAGGATATCTTGCATATCCGGTTTCAAAATATGCAGGATTTCTACATGAGGCTCTTACTGCAAAACTAGACAACTTGATCAGTCTTTCCTTCATGCAGTGGTGAATGGTAGGTGAATGAAATCGGTCACTGCGTAATACACTTGTTTTCTGCTGCAGTTCTACAGCGCTTCAACAATTAAGAAGAATAACTGAATTATACAACTGATGGATTTAAAAACAAAGTCTCTCATATCTATCTGTTTAAAGAAGGCAACCCTTCAATAAAGCAATTATGCTGTGGGACAACATTAAGAAGGAAAAATACTTCAAGGATGGATGCACATTGAGTAACAGCTTATTTCTAGCTCTCCCAGTGTGAAAACAGAAACTCAGCACAGAAGGCCAGCAGACTTGTGTTTATGGGTAAATTTCAGTAACTGGCTAGTAAGTGCACTGCCTGGATGCCAAGAATAAAGAAATACAGAAGAACTGGAAAAAAATCAGCTACAAAAAGTGAGAAAGAAACACTGACTGGGGAAAGTTCTGCAGTTGTTCACCAAAAAGCAATGCAACCTTCAGACATGACTTCCAGTAACCTGCAGGAAGATACAAGACAACTGCATACATACCTGGTTAAAATAAACTAAACACCGATGGAGTAATATCAACACAAACAATAAATGGCTAGAAAAAATGGAATAAGCTTTAAACAGATATTCAAATGAGGTGATAAAGCTGCAAAAATCAGAAGTTGAAATAAAGAAAAGGGCTGGCTAAATATAAGACTGCTAAGGAAGAGATATTAAATAATAGAATTAGAGGACAGAGCACATACGGAAAACCTGAGATTTTCAGCTATACCAGAGAAGCTGGAAGGAAAAGACTACATTAATTTTATGAAAGCACAAATAAGCAACTGGACTGGTATTCCACAGCAGGAGTTGTTAGTTGAAAGGTCACATCATTGTGTGTGCTCCAAACTTGGCTTTAAGAAAGCAACTTAGACCTTTAATAGTAAAGATGCAATCTTACCAGTAGAAGGAGTTGATTCTGACAAAATTGTTGCAGAAGGACAAAGTACGAAAAGTGACAGTGTTTGTGGATAATGATTACACATCGTACACCAGACAGAAAAGGAGCAAACTTATTCCACTGCTCAGGGAATGTTCAGATGTAAGTGTGAGATTCAAACTGCTGTACCCCATCTGTCTTCAAGGTATTTCTCCCTGGAGGGACAAAAAAGTGTATGCTGAGGAAGAAATACAAAAGTCTGTCCAACAAAAAGTAAGCTATGAAACAGAGGGAGATTCTCCTTGTTCTTCTGGTAATAAAAACCACAGAGGAATTGTACCTGTGAAACCTTTTCAGATTTTTCAACAGAAAACGCTGGAGAGAAGGATGGCAACACGAGAGTTGACTTGAAGATTCAAGAGTATGTTGGAAATGAAGCACAGACAGGATTTCGGAGATGAACAGTAATAAAACCAGTAACTTAATATGGAATTACAATGCAATAATTATATTTGCAAAATATGACAGAACAAGAAAATCTGGAAATATTGGACTTTTTCAAAGTTTGTTGGATTTGTGTGGGACTCTACAGTATATGCACTATTTCATATCATTAATGGTTGGAAACGTGCTTTGTGGAGGGTAAGAGGAGGTAGAAAGTTAACTGTAAGTAAACATTTTTTCCCCTTAAATAGTACCAATTTTGTGGCATGTGGTTTTCTTTACCTGCTATAAAGTACAGTTTTTCAGTTATTTTTAAGTGTAAGGGGGATTATAAACAGATGTTGCTGTTCCTTTTTACTCTTTTCATTCTCCCTTCTCTCTCTCTCTCTCTCTCTCTCTCTCTCTTCTTGTTCTGTTTTAAGAAATGTAGACACTGCAATGTATAAAAAAAGCCAGGTTAAAAATCATGATAAAAGAAAAATATATGTGCTTTTTCTCTTTCTTGCATGGGGAAATGACTGGATTAAAGACCTTATATTGATTTATTAACAAATTTTAACAGAGAGCAAGTAAATTTAAAAGAACATTGCATATTGGCTAAGAGATAATGTTCACTGAAAGCATTCAGGGTTTTTCCCAAAAAAGATAATATTCTCTGAAAGCAATCGGGGTTTTTCCCAAAAAGATAATGTTCTCTGAAAGCATTTGGGGGCTTTCCCAAGGTAATTAATGTTCTCTAAAAACATTTGGGGGTTTTCCTATCTGGGAGAGCTATAAAGATAATATAAAACGAATCAGCACTTGGTAGACGCACAGGCTGCACCATGCATCTTAGCATGGATGACCTTTCTTTTAGGTTAATTCAGGTCTATCAGTATGACAGTCAAATTTGGGACTTTTGTTCCTATTAGGAGGGTAAAACTTCAATATTTGAAGGTGTACATGGCTTTGTGTGTTAGTATTAAGTTAATATGTTTTAGGGGGGTATTGGGGTGTGTGTTATTTTTGTTTTATTTTTTTTTTTGTTTGAGGGCTTTAGATAAAATACATTTTATAAGATATGACATAAAACATGTATGACAAGAAGCAACTGTATAAAAGTTCAACCTGCCAAACAATGTACGCATGTAACAAAAAAGCCGGAACTAGACATTTAACAAAAAAGTTGTTATACATAAAAGGTGGGGATAATACCTTTTTAATACAATGATGCTTTCTTTAAATGTAAATGGTCTCACAGATAAATACAAATAAGAAAGAGTAGTGAACTATATTAATAAATGTAGAGTGTAAATAACCTAAGTTACAGGAGACACAGAAAGAACTGAACATGTGAATTTGATTTAGAAAGGTTTTCAGGATGGTTATTCAGTGGAATACCTGGGACAAAGGAAAAGAGGAGTACTTACATTAATTGTTCATAGGTTGGTACTAGGCTATCGACCCTAGGGCCTATACAAGCCTAGCCATAACAATTCCCTGGCTATTTCTTCCCAGAATATTTACTTCCCGGTAAGAGGAGCTCCAATATTGAGATACGAAGATAAAAGAAAAAGATAATAATGGCAGATTTGTAGTGCTAAGGGGCTACTGGCAAGGGAGGAGAATTACACTGGCATGTATATACATTCCACCTAAAATTGCTGTAATGGAGCTTAAGAAAAGTCTGGGAGAAATAATCAATTTCCAGCAAGGGATATTACTTATAGGTGGGGAATATAACTTGATTTGCAGCAGTGACGATGTGTCTGGGGGGCCCCGAATGGAAAATATAACAAAGGAGGGTACATTTTTGAAGAAATGTATGAAAATATTTGGCATGAAAGATGTGAATTCAGTAATAAGAGTTTGGAGTGAATTTACATATTATTCCCCAAGATATAAAAACTGGGCGAGGCTAGACATAATTTACATTTCACAGGAACATGTGCATTTCATTGAAGGTCTTGATACCCACTCAATAACTATTTCAGATCATGTGATAATAACAGCTAAAATAAAAACACAGGGTCATGAAATAAAAATGAGATATTGGCACTTTCCTACCTATCTGCTGAAAAGAGAGGAATTTAAAGAATGGGTGGTGGAGATTATTCAGGAGCTATTATAGAGGATAGAAATTTCTTCCGAAAATATAGATAGGGAGTGTGATAAAATTAAGATGGAGTTTAAAAATAGGCTGGAATTAAAAGAAATGAAGCCATGCTTAAGAAGTAACAAGAATTAATTAGAGGGGCTGACAAATGTGGCAGTATTGCAGAATAGGGGGAATCACACAGAACAAGAAGAGGGTCAACTGCAGAATGTTAGGCAAAAAATAAGGGGTTACCTCACTAATATGCACAAGCTTAGAAAGACTGATTTTAAGCAACTATTTTTTTGATAACACTAAAGCACAAAAACTTTTAGCATGATGACTCAGGCAACAGAAAGTAGAAAGGGCTGTCGCCAAACATAGAGAGCCTATAACAAAAAGGTAACAAGAGATCCTATAGAGGTATTAGAAATATTTTGGAAATTCTATGAGAGTTTCTATAAAGCAGAGAACTATGAAAATCAACAAAAGATGCAAGTGGAAATGTTTACAGAACAATTAAATATGCCAAGGTTACAGGTAGATGAGACTAAACTGCTAACAGCAGAGGAGGAGATGAGATAAAAATAGCGATGTATAATCAAGCTACGGGAAAGTCCCCAAGAATAGATGGTATTCCTGTGGAAGTTTGGAAGCTAGGAGGAAAAAAGACTGATAAAGATCTGGAAGGTTTTGTTTAACAATATCTTAAGAGGAGGAGAAGTACCACCATCCTGGAAGAAAGCAATGACAGCTGTACTAAAAGAGGGTAAGGATCCATCAGATCCAGCTTCATACAGCCCATTTCAATACTAAACCATGATTATAAAGTGTTCATGTCTATAATGGCTAAGAGAATGGCAAAAGTAATGCCAAACTGATAGATATGGATCAATGTGGTTTTGTGGATGGGAGGCAGACATCTGACAACATTAACAGAACATTGATGACCCAGAGGGAAGCAGAATGTAAGAAAATACCATTGCTGTTGTTGGTTTTGATGCAGAGAAAGAATTTGACACAGTAAGCTGGGATTTTTGAGCAGGGCAATGGAAGCATTTGCATTTCCTGAAAAAAAATATAAGGTTGTTTAGGAGAATGTATGAGGTATCGGAGGCGAAAATTACAGTGGGTGGGGTCCCCTCTGATAATTTCTGCTTGAGCAGAGGAATCAGGTAGAGGTGTCCTCGTTCCCCTTTATTATTTGCATTATATTTAGAACCACTGGCAAAGAAAATAAAGGACTCAGGAATTCAAGTATATAATTGCTATGGTAGTCAAGAAAAGCTGGCTTTATTTGCAGATAATATTATTTTGTACCTGACAAAATCAGAAAAAGACATTACAGTATTGTGGACCATTCTGAGACAGTTTCATATATTTTCTGGATAAAAAATTAGTGAAGCTAAAACAAAGACAACAGCGGTAAATTATGTACCTACACATGAACTAGTTCAGCAATACCCATATGTATGGGGACATGATAAAATGAAATATTAAAAATTGGATTAAAAATTATTCTAGTGTGACAGCTAAGGATATATGGGAAGAGACTAAATGAAAGATAATACAAAACCTGAGAAAATGGAAGCTTTGTTATATGGATACAGATAGTAACATACAAGCAGCTAAAATGTTTTTAGTCCCTTTAGTCTTGCACACAGGTCAGGCATATTTTTATCAACCAGAGGAGAAATTGTGGGTAACAATTAAAAAAAGCTGAAGGACTTTACCTGGGAGGGGAAAATGACAAGAGTCAAATGGGATAAGATGATTCTACCAGTAGAGCAGGGCCGATTAGGATTACCCAATTTTAAGGGGTATTTCAGACATACACAGTTAAGACTCCTATACATAGCACAAGCAGAAAACTAAACTTCAAAGGGATGAAGATGAAAGATGGGGGGAAGCGCAAGAAACAGGGAGAGACTGGGAATTTGGATGCAGGCCTTTAAGAAGAATAACAATAATCATGCAGAATATTACATCCGTAAAGTAGCAGAAAGTATTCTAAGAACTAAACCAACACAAGAATGGAGAAAGGAGATTCTGCCGATAGGGATGATTGCAATTAGGGATACAGACAATAGACAAGAGGGGGCCTGAATTTATTGGAGAAAACTGGCAAAGGAACCAAATTATTGGGAGCAAATAACTAGAGAAGGAAAGATGATAGAATGGGAAGACACCAAGTATTTACTTGAACTGCAGGTTAGAGATTGCCTTCCCTATCAGGGATTGCTATCAGAGTATAGACAAAGAGAAAGAAATAAGGGGGGGGGTCTTAAACGAATGACCAGAACTGGTAGAGTTGTTAATAGAATCTAGAACTGAATCTGCCATTAAAAAAGGAATAAATAGTACAGCATATAAAATATTGCACACTAACTATAAGGAATAATTAGTACAGCATATAAAATACTGCACAATAAATATAAGAATCAATCAGAGGAGGTTAGAAAGGATTGGGAAGAGAGACTGGATAAGCAATGCACAAAGAAACAATGGGAGAATATATGTATGTATCTCAAACATGCAACAAAATCTAGAAGATTTAAGATTTTTGCCTGGAAATGTTTACAGTGATATTTTTATACCTCAAGTAGACTCCAAAGAATTTTTCCTCAGGTAGACAGTAAATGTTGGAGGTGTGAAGGGGAAGAAAGAGGTAATTGGGAACATATTTTCTGGGAGTGTAGTGGGTTGGTGGAATTTAAGGATTCCCTGCTGGATCCACCGTCGGAGATGCTGGGTAGGCAGATTGGTCTGATGAGGGAGATGATTTTCTGAGGTATGATACAGAATCAGAATTGCCTAGATGTGGTAAGGCCCTGCTGTGTCTAATAATGGTGGCTGCCAAACAAGCAATTACTAGAAAATGGAAATCAAAATCTAAACCAACTAGACTGGAAGTAGTGAATATTGTAACAAAGATAAAAAGACTGGAAATTAGATCTTTAGAAAAGGGTAAGAGCAAACTACATAGGAATAATTTGGAATTGTGGGAACAAGGGAGGAATGAGGACTAAAAGGCAAAAAGACTTAAATAAGCTATGTAATGTTTGAGTGAGAAAGATTGGGTAGATTATAACTGGTGTATAATGTTTGCAACTGGTCAGTATGGTTTGTGATGTAAAATGTTTGTGACTAGGATTGTGTCAGGGTGGTTTGTTTTCATTTATATAAATGTATGATTGCCTATATAGTAAGTGATGGTTTAAAGAAGGTGTTTCTTCTTTTAAAAAAAAACAGGAACTGAGTAATTTATGTAATATTGCTTAGGCTGTATGATACATAGCAATCTATGTGAAGTATAAAACGAAGTTATGTTCTTACCACAACACTTCCATCTGTGTTGTTGATCTTCATTCATTCATGATGGATGGGTCTGAATTCCGTCCTAGGAACCGACTCAGACAATATAGCAAGCTCGTGCCAGCCAAAAACTCACGAGCTAAGGTTACCATGGTGCCCCTCTCCTCATCTCCGCAGATCAAGTTTGTCTGTAAGGAAAAGAAAGTGGAGGCTTTGCCTGAGCAAATGCCCTGTCATGTAGCCAGGACCAAATCCGAACCTCTGGGAGTCTTTCGGAGGGGGTAGGAGGGTGGGGATGTCATGAATGAATGAAGATCAACAACACAGATGAAATGTTATGCTAATTTCTTTATCTGGTGTTGTTAATCCTCATTCATTCATTCATGATGGATGGGACAGAGTACCTAGCTACTTTATGTCCTGGGAGGCCCTATGGAAGGATAGTCCTGAGCACCGAGCCAAAGGATGCTCTCCCCCTGGAGACTAAGTCCAATTTGTAATGAGTAATAAAGGTATGAGGAGAAGTGGCTACTGCACAAATGTCATCCATAGAAGCTCTAGAATGAAAAGCTACTGAAGTAGCACCTTTATTTTAAGTTTATAGGTTCATAGGTTAGTACTAAGCTAACTGCCCCTGCAAGCCATTTTAAGCCTAGCCTATTATCCCTTGTGAGACTTAAACCCTGCACCGTGTGTTTGTAAGGCAAACACCTTAACCACTGGGCCACTCTCCCAACCTGTAGTTAAACTCATCTGGTTCTGTTGATAGACAAAGGAGATACATTCTCTCAGCCACTTTGCTAAAGTGACTTTAAAAACTGATCTTCCCAACTTGGGTCCTGAGAAGGACAGGAATAATTGGTCAGATTTTCGGAAAGATTTAGACCGATCCAAACAAAAGTGTAATTGTCTATGTACATCCAATAAATGCAAACAATATTCTCCTTTATTTGAGAAATTAGGGAAGAAAACTGGAAAGTCAATGAACTGGTTAATATTCAACTCTGAAACAGCCTTGGGTAGAAAGGATGGGCTAGTCCAAAGTGATACTCTTTCTCTGTAGAAAACAATGTAAGGATGTTTTACACACAAAGCCTGTAATTCTGATATTCTTCTTGCTGAGGTAATGGCTACCAAGATCAAAGATGTCACAACTGGCCGCAGACTCAAAGGGATGATGAGTCAAAGATTGTAGGACCAGCATGAGATTCCAAGGTTCAATGGGCTCTTTGAAAGGTGGTCTTAAATGTAAAATCCCTTTCAAGAAGGTTTTACAGAGGTGATGAGATACCAGAGAGGAATCCTAGAAACCACTGTGAAAATATGAGATAGCTGCTAACTGGACCCGGATTGTAGAAGACAAAGCTCCTGAATGGAGTAGGGTTGATAAATACTTTAAAACTGAACTGATCGGAGCTGAGAAGGGATCTTTTCCTTTTTCACAAGACCAATACACAAATCTGTTCCATTTACTATGATAAATCTTCCTGGTGGATGGTTTGTGGGAAACCAGAAGGATTTTTCGAACAGAGGAAGAAAGGATATTTTGCCTGGCAATTACTGGAAGTGGAGTAACCAAGCTGTCAGCTTGAGGCTCGATAGGTTTGGATGGACCAAACCCTAGGTGTGACAGAAGTCTTGAAGTTGGATCCAGAATCCATGGTTGGTGAACCAGGTGAGGCCAAAGGAAAGGGAACCAGACTAGCCGGGGTCAATAGGGTGCAATGAGGATTACTTTGCTTCTCAACTGAAGAACCTTCTTTAGAAACTGTGGTATCAGAGGAAAGGCATACAGTATTCCCAGGGGCCAATCGTGAACTACAACATCCCCCGGAGACTTCTGCTAAGGGGGATCAGGGCAAAGTAGTTGCTGCATTTGTGGTTGGTGGGGGATGCAAGTAGGTCGCAGCAAGGTTGTCCCTAGTGATGGAAGATCTCCGCCGCTACCACTGGATTGAAGGATCACTCATGAGATAAAAGAATATATCTGCTCAGATTGTCCGTAATCACTTTGGAATTCCTGGGAATGTGTGTTGCTACTAGAAAGCAGTTGGAGGCTATAACCCACTGCAAAAATTCTCATGGCCTCCTGACATAACGGGTAGGATCTGATTCCCACTTGTTTGTTGATGTAGCACATGACCGACATATTGTCCAAATAGGCAGCAATTGTCCCCAATGGGAGGGTAGAGTGGAATGCTTGCAACGCAAAAGTACCACCCTCAGTTCTAGGATATTGATATGCAAACTGGCCTCCACGGGGGACCAAGCACCTTGGACTGTCTTTCCCTGAAAATGCCCCCCACCCCATCAGGGATGCATCCGTGGTCACTATGGTCTTGGGCTGAGTGGGTGAGAAGCAACGACACCATAACTTCATTTCTGGCTTCATCCAGCAACTGAAGTCCTACTTGTAACGGTTCGTTATGCGGATTGGATGAGACACAGAATGTGTTAATAGGGACTACTGTAATGCCAGGAGCAACAGCAACAATCTCATGTGTAGTATTGCTAAAGGAACTATAGTAATGGTTGCTGCCATTGATCCTAGCGGTTGAGGGCTAAACAAGCTGTGACTCTGTCCTGACATAGTATCACTCGGAGCTGAGATTATAGTCTCTGAAGCCTGTGAAGAAGGAGAGCGACCAGGCAAAACCTTGTGTTGAATGTTGCTCCTATGAATTCTAGGCTTTGAGCAAGTACTAGTTTTGATTTCTCTTTGTTTACTGAGATCCCTAAGGAGCTTGCTAGCTGTAGATTATAGCGCAAGTCATGAAGCAGTAGATGCTTGGTGGGAGCAGTAAGGAGCCAATTGTCTAGATATGGAAACACTCGTAATCTCTGCAGTCTCAGGTGAGCTGTTACCACTGCCATACATTTGGTGAATACTCTAGGGACTGTGGAGAGACCAAAGGGGAGTGCTTGAAATTGGTAGTGATTGGCTCCCAACTGGAAGCAGAAATATTTCCTGGAGCGGTTGTCCATTTTTATATGGTAATATGTGTCCTGGAGATTTACTGAGCACATCCATCTGTTTTTCTCCAGAAATGGGAGGACAGACTGAACCATGACCATCTAGAATTTGGTTTGTCTAACAAACTTATTTAAGATGCTGATGTATAAAATTGGCCTCCAGTCCCCTGTCTTTTTGGCACTAAAAAGAAACTTGAGTAAAATCTGGATTTTATCTCGTCAGTTGGGACTAACATGAAGAATCTTTTTGGAGCAGCTTTTGGATATCTTGTGCTGCTACATCCCTCTGACTGGGTGGAATGTCAGGGCTTCTCCTTTGCAGCCTTGGGTAAAGATCAAAGGGGATGTGATAACCTCTAACCTCTAGTAATTATAGTCTGCACCCAGGAATCTGTCATTATGGAATGCCAGGCTAAGTGGTGCAGAGAAAATTATCCCCCGACTGCCTCCACAGGCAAGCAATCGGTCCGCTCTTCAGGAGTGCTGGTAGGGCTGCTCAGAAAAGGAATCTCTCGATCACTGGTTACACGGACCCCCTCTGCCTTGGGGGGGTGATGCCCTGATGAGTTCCCACCTCTGCCATGTGTCATCGAAAGGCCCGTGGGATTTCCTGAACCACATCTTTCCACTTCTCTGTAGGAATGTTGGGGAGTGGAAAAACGTATGCCCACAGCAGATAGGGTCTTAGTCTCATGACAACGCCTGCACTCACTGCTCTGGCTGCCCCTTCGGTTGTATGGGAAATCAACCACATGGATGAGTTAGATATGGATTCCATGGTGGCAAGCTGTGACACAACTTTGTCATGTACCTCATCAGACACAGCTCCTGCCAAAGTTCCTGAGAGTTCCGTGATCAGGTCTCTCTGGAGATGGGTAAAATATGCCAAGTAGTTCAATGACCAAATAGCAAAGGTTGATGAGGCATAAACCCGCTTCCCTAACCAGTCCATCATCCCAGACTCCTTGCTTGGAGGATAGACAGCAGAACTCTCCTCAGCGAGTTCTTTCTTCACTGCTGCCACCACCACCATAGCATCTACTACCAAGCCTTTGGAGCAATGTGAGTGATCCTCTGGAGAGGAGAGTATTTTGTCCAGTCTCCGGGAAATTGGCTCAATGGTATCAGGAGTCTTCCAAGCGCATTGCATGATCAGCTTCACTAACTCATCTGCAGGCGGGGTCACCCAGGAAGTAGAGGTTCGAGCATGGAAAGCCTGCAAGAATACAGACTCCTCAGAAGAAGGGTTGGAGGGCTCCCAGTCACCCCTCTGTTTCAACATCTCCAATATGTCTCCAAAGGAGACATCCTCAGGGGGCAACTGTGGGGACCCTTCCCCCTCATCATAATCCATATCATCAGTGAGAAACTCCAAAGGGGAGTCAACATGCTTCCTCTTGCATGATCTCTTGCGGGGTGGCTCTTCAGGGGGAGGCATCTAAAAAGGACTCCCAAAAGATGGTGCCTTGCAGTAGGGTATCTTGCTGCTCCCGTGCCTGATGTCCCAGTGTAGTGGACTGTGTCAGCTGCAAACCAGAAGTCATGTATAAATGGCATTCCAGCGCCAAAGGGTTCAGCTGTGAACCTGCTGAGCAAGTGCCCTCTCCATAACCTGAAAGGCAGGCCCGTCTGAAGCGGGATGGGAGCCCGGAAGCAAGAAGGACAACCTCGGAACCAGGGTCACACCCTGCTCCGACGAGCCCACCTCCAGGGATGGAGCTGTGAGAGGACTCAGAGCAGCCAGAGCAATCGTAACCTTAGATGGCGTCATAGAAAAAAAATGATGCTGTACTAGAGGGTCACAGTGTTGACAGACCAGTCACAGTCTTGCGGGTGGGTCGGCTCCGATTGAGCCATGGACAACAAGGTAGGCTCTGGAACCATGGTAAGATCCACCAGTGGAACTGGAGAAGCTGGCACCAGGGTAGGCATTGGCATCGAGGGCTCCAAAGCCCACGGGGAGGTTGAAGGAGGAATATATGTTTGAGTCTGTGGAGTGAAGTCCTCAGCTCCGGGTGGGAGGGAGGTTTTAGATGGAGTTGGGATGCCTCTGGCCGCTAGGAGCTGATCCACAAGTCTCACTACGTTGAGCTCTGAAAGATCCCTGGTGGAACGGGTTGACATCCCCGATGGAGATTCGGGCCAATCAAGGAAAAGACTTAGCTGATCTCCAACAAAGGGATCAACTGGAAGACAATATCTGGTCCTGGCTAGTGTCTCAACCTTCAGCACCATGGACAAAGGACCGGAAGGTTGTGATGAGGGGGCATGTGTCTAGTTTTAATGGAGAGACTATTTTTGGTGCTGAGAGGGTCTGTGATACCATGGAAGATGTCAATACTGTGGGAGAAGAAGTCATTGTAGGTTCTGTGGTCAAGGATGGCACCATGGATGGAGTTTTAGATTCCGGTGCTGACACAGGCATCGAAGTTAGTTTAGCAGTTTTTGGTTTCAGTTCCATATGAACCTGGGCCTTAGTGATGTTCGACTCCTGAGGATAAAGAGACAATGGTACTGACTGGCTCCTCTTCTTAGACTATTTTTCTAGGACGGGTTGAGACCTCCACCTCAGATAAAGCCTCCAAGAAAGGGATTTTTAAAAGACCCTTCAGAATTTGTTTATTCTTGCGCTTGGCTAAGGTGCAGGCACTAAAGCCCTTACAGAGGTCACATGGGGGGGTTGAACTTTTAAGTGTGATACCCCCACGCAACAGACACAGGAGAGATGGCCATCAGAGTTTGGCATCTTCCTGCCATATTTATCACACTATTTGGAATCAGTAGTGCCCTTTCAGTCTGCCATTATACTAATATCCACACAGCAATGCCAATAGCAATGAAAAAACAGCAATTCAACAGTAGCAAAGATACACTGTTCATGATAGGCCACACATTCACATACACACACACACGCAGAAAGAAAGGATCTTTTTTTTTTTTTTGGTTAAATTACCAACAGTGGTAAAGGAGAGAAATACCCAAGTGGGTAATAGAAAGGAATATAAACGATGGTATATAAAAATTACCAAAGGGAAAGGGAGGGGCTGTACCAACAATGGTACTAAGAAATACCAGAAAGATAAAAAGGACAGGAAATTTTCACTCGCACAAAAAGTAAAATATCAGAAAGTGTAAACGACTAAGAGTAAAGGAGTTATAAGTGATTATAAAGGCAAAAGGTCAATATTTAGATAAGAAAAAAAACACTTAGCTTGAGAGCAGGTCTGACGTGTCTTGAAACTCTACTTGGCAAACGAGATCTGAGGAGATGAGGACAGGAGCACTATGGGTAACCTTAGCTCGAGAGTTTTTGGCTGGCACGAGCTTGCTATATCAGCCGAGTCGGTTCTGAGGACGGAACCGAGACCCATCCGTCATAAATGAATGAAGATTAAAACATCAGATTGTTTATGTTAATATAGTTTGATTACTTTAATATGAGTGTAAATTTGCCAATGTCACAAGTGATAATTCAGCAAAGGTGTTTTTAAAAAAATTAAGAAGGAAAAACGGTAATCTAACAGTGTAGTACCATGCAGGATGTGCAGTAGCAAACCCCACCCCTAACACGCCCACGACTTACGAAGTTATAGTAATATTAATTAGCTGTCATGTAGCTGTCAGTTTCAATCATCCGATGAAATATATTTCCGATCATCCATAAAAATAGCATAAAAAGCATGACATATATTTAAAAAGGACAGTTTTTAAAATATTTTGAAATATATATTTTAATGTAAAATATATGGTAAATCCATCATATTAATTCATTAAGGGATATTTTTTACAAGTAAAACCAGCATATTTTAACCGTACTATGACCTTCCCAGTTGAAGTGGTTAGTAAACCATTACTACGTGTGCCACATTTTGCCCATTCGTTCAACATTATCAAGGGCTAGTGTTCTTTATTCTGAAGACAGAAGGCTGAGAACTATTGGTCTCCGCCTCAACACAGCGTTTCATAAATTCTAGAAGTAAGTTATTTTTCTTCTGAGCATCAACAGTTTGCAAAATCACACATGGCATACCCCCCCCCCAAAGGAGAGAGAAAAACGCCTACATTGGTTTCGCAATTTCAAGTTTAGAGAGCCTACAACCTGCACAATCACCCCCCAAATTAACTAAATGCCTAATAAAAATGTAGCTAAACACTAAAACCATCCCTTGATTATTCAAGGGGACAATATCAGCAAGGAAACAGGGCAGCAGTTTCTGAAATAAGACCGTGACAAAGTTATATACAGGCGTTCACTAAATACAGACAAAAAGAATACATAAATTACGTAAATAAAAATATGCTTAGTCCATAAAACTTTCCCCCATTGTATTTCATAAGAAATGGTCCTAATTTGAGTCTTTAAAAATCCATGCTCTTCACTGATCCATACTGAAAGAGTTTGCATAGTAGACAAGGACAACTCAAGGGAAAAAATAAAATTAAAAAAGCTTCCTACGTAGTATAAAGTAACACGTACTAAACATCATGTGAGTTTAAACCACCTCGAAACCAACACTAAACTAAACCAAATACCAGACCACCGAGCAAATACTCAAGAACTTAAAGCACAATGAGCAAACCTTAGACTTTTATCGCTATCAATGTACATGCAACTCCTATAAACACAACTGTAAATAACAGAGCAGTGGAACAGCTGAATTAAAGGTGTTTTTGTAAGGTGTTTTTCTAAAAACTGTCACTCAGATGAACGATGGCTTGCCAATCAATGTGGACATGCCCTAACCTGTGCAGAAATGCCCGTAAGGTACTACACTGTTAGATAACTGGAAAAACATACCACAAAAATCAGTGAAATTCTTGTTGTGAAAAAAAAAACGGATTATGAGAAAACCTGCACTGCAACCATGAACAAAGAGTACAAATCCAGTACTACAGAGATGTTCACATTCAAAAATGAATCTTCCATTTCTGTACAGTTTTCTTTTAAACTAGATACAAGTACAAGTGCTGTTTCATCAGGATTTAACTCAGCAGTTCATCTCTCAGACCCATTTATAGTCAAAAATTGATCTCCTGAATCAGTTGCTAGTGGAGGATTTAAGTTGTGGTGCAGGGCTGTGCACCTTTAACTTTCTTATAATGTGGTCCATTACCTCATGCACAAAAAAAAAACTTTTACGACTCTGTTAATCAAGGATGAAAATCAGAATGCAATGAATTACAGAAGCGGCACACTCCTGTCAACTCTACCACTTTTGATGGTCCTTTCTTGGATTCAGTTACGATTTTGAGTAGAAGTTGAATCTTCCTCATGGCTCCTACAATCATGTTGCCAGGGGTGAACTCTTACTGGTTGATATCATATAGAAGAAGCAGGACAAAATAATGTCAAATGTATACTTCAGTGCATACTTCTCAACTGTCCAGATTTTTGGCTCATATTTCTGACCTGTTCCTCATAAAATATTTGATTTCTGGTAAATCACTGGGAGATCTGACGACTGAAGTCACTGCATAATGACATATATTTGAGCTTCAGACTTCAAATCCTTCAGAAATTGTATGTTAAAAGAAACCCTGTTACTGTATCAACTTTATAGGTTTATAAGAGCAATATTTAAAATATGTCCCTATTTTTGGTCCTTTGTCCCCAGTTTTCATAGGTTCATAGGTAGGTACTAGACTATTGGCCTTAGAGGCTATATAAGCCTACCCAAATGGTACCCTGGCTTTCGCTACTCAAAACATTATTTTCCTGTGCCCCTGTTGAGCAAAGCCACAGAAGTGATCCCCAGGGTGAATTTCCTATCTCCAATCCAACCATCAAGATTTTTCTTGAAGAGTGCTAATGAGGAGCTTTGTTTGATATAGATAGGTAGCTTGTTCCAGAGTATGGGAAGTCTCTAGGAGAAGAATCTATCTCTCCAGCATGTTCTGTTTATTGTGGTGACAAGGTTTAGGTCCCTAAAGCATGTAGCTCAGAGGGATTTCTTTAAGTGCAGCATGTCCAACAGCTCTGAGATTGGCATAGCTTTGTATGTTAGGCAGAGATCACCTCTGAGTAGGCAATATGAGATGGAGTAAAGCTGGAGTTTTTTGAGACGGTCTGCATAGGGCATTTGTTTGAGGCCAGTAATCCTCTTTGTGAGGTATTTCTGCAGCCTTTCCAGTTGTTGTAGATGTCTTGTGGGGTACATACCAAAAGGGGCATTGTACTCTATAATGGGTCTAATGAGTGATGAGTAGAGGGGAACAATGACCACTTTTTTCCCGGATGAGAAACTTTTTGTGATGAGGTGTGCCACATAGAAGGATTTCCTGACTACTGTGGCAATGTGATTATCAAAGGAGAGACTACTGTCCACCTGTGTCCCACGGTCGCATCAAACTTTCGGTGTTTAAGTAGACTATCGCCTATGTGGTAGTTTTTATCAAAAGGGATGACAATGCACTTTTTGGCATTGAGCTTGAGGCCATGGCATTGACACCAGGCATCTGTCTCAGTAAGGCCCTTTTGTAGGATGTCCACATCATTAGGAGTTTTGATTATGGCTCCTAGTTTGCAGTCATCTGTGAACTTTGTTAGCCAAAGACCTTCTGTGTTAGCCTGTACTTCAGAGAAGTAGATACCAAACAGGAGAGGACCCAGAATTGAACCCTGTGGTACTCCACTTGTCACTGATCTGAAGTTGGATTTAGAGTCTGCTACTTTCACAGTGTGGGTTCTGTCAGTGAGCCATTTGGCAACCCATCTTGTGATATAGGGATTTATACCTAGTTTAGTGACTTTATCTATAATTCCAGAGTGGGGGATGGTGTCAAAGGCCTTGATGAGATCTATATAGGCTGTATGAACCACTTTACCCTCATCTACGGCTTTGGTGACTGCTTCAAAGAAGTCTATCAAGTTTAGGAGATATGATATGTCTTTCACAAACTCGAACTGGGTAGGGTCCTGAGTTTGGAGATTACCAATGTCATTGTTTATAAGTTCCATGATGATACATTCTATAGCCTTGCAGACCAGGCTCATCAGGCTAATGGGGCGGTAGTTCCCGGGGTCCGTGGTGGCTCCCCCTTTGTGCAGTGGGATAACCATTGCTGTGCACCATTCAGTGGGCACAAAGCCTGAGGTGAGGCTATGATTGAACATGGTACTTAGGTGGGGTGCCAGTCCATTCTGTAGTTCGTGTAGAACTCAGCCTGGGATGTTGTCAGGTCCCATGGATGCTGTGTTCTTGGCTTTGAAGAGTGTGTTTTTTACCTGTGCAGCCATGATTACAGGAACTTTGCATTCTTCCGGTATAGAGATGGGCACTTTAGAGGGTGAGAGAGGGGTAAAGTTAGCACTGAACCTATCTCCCAGGATGTTGGCAATTTCAGTTGGTTCTGTATATTTAGAGCCATTGTGCTGTAATTTAGAGCAGATCTGAGTGTTGCCATTGAGATTCTTGACATATCTATAGAATGCTTTGTGGTTGGCTTTAGAATCAGTGGCGATTTTGCTTTCGTAACTAGCTTTGGAAGATTTTATGAGGGATTTCAGCTTCTTACTGAGGCTGACCAGGGAGTTCCTCCAATCATGGGATTTTATTCTTTTTTGCAGCAGTTTCGTTCTTCTGTTGTAGAGTTTGTTTATGGCAGGGGACTTCCAGATTGGCTTCCTTTTTTTGGAGGATAGCATCTTGGTTCTGTTAGGGATTGCATGATCCATGCACTCATGTAAGTGCTTATAAAGTGCATTTGTATAGGATTCAGCAGTCATACCTCTATTGTCTGTCAGCATGGGTGTCGTGAAGTTTGCCACTTCTGTCTTAAGAAGTGTTAAGTTGGCTTTGGAGACATTTTTTACGGTGGTTTCCCTAATGGGGGGTGGGGGTGGGATGTGGATGTCGAGGGTGATTAGCTTGTGGTCGGATCTCACCAATGAAGAATTGACCCCTGGTATGGAACACTGGTTGCCCATGTTGCTAATGACCAGGTCTAGGATATTGCTGCTCCTGATGGGGTGTGGATAAGTTGATCCAAGGTGTTGGAATTTATGAATTCCAGAAAACGTTGGGCACAAGAGTTGGTACATGAGTAGTTTTCCCAGTTAATGGTGGGGTAGTTGAAATCGCTCATTATTAGGGTGTTAGGTTGTACCCTAATATTTTCCAGTGTATCAAGAAATGAGGAGTGGGAATCCTGGGGCATGGTGGGGGATCTGTAGCAAGCTACAACTTGGACTGCAGTCTTGCTCAGAGTTAGTTGCACTTGGATAATCTCGGATGCATTATGCTGAGCAACTAGCTTGGAGGTGTGGATATCCTTAATGAATATGGACATGCCTCCCCTTTAGTGTTTCGGTCCAGGTTAGGTGGCCAAAAGGTGTGGTATGAATTATAGCCTGGTAATTCAGGGGTGCTGTCTGGAGCCTTGAACCAGGTCTCTGTCACTGCACAGATGTCAATATTCTCCATTTTAAGGAGTGCCTCAAGTGAGTGCATTTTGAGGTTTAGACTTCAAGCACTGAGTAGCATTACCCTCAGATTTTGCTTGCTTGTACCTGTTACAGTGGTGAATTTGTCATTTGAACCTTGCCTAAAAAAGGCACTATAGGGGTGGCAAGAGCCTTAGCCAGTATCCAGAATCCCAAGGGCTACAGGTGCAGGCCATCTCTGGCAAAGCATTGTGGTTTGTCGATCATGTCATCCAAGGCAGACAGATACTGGATCCCCTTAGAATGACACCAGAAGCTTAACCAATTGTTGAAGTCAATAATTTTGTCCTTGTACTGTGGTATAATTCTGGGTGATGGCAGGATGCTACTCAGGGCTAGGGTCATAACTGCCTGGGCTACTAGATCGGACAGCTCCTCCATGTCTCTTTTCATGTAGTCCAGGGAGGTACGTCTCAGGTCATTGACGCCAACATGGACAATGACAGAGTCATATTTGTACTTGTTGTGGAGTGACCTGAGTGCATGCATTATGTGGTGGAACCTGGCACCCGACAGGCAGCTGACCAGTAACTTTCTCCTTGTTTAGCCTGGTGAGTGGAACATCAGTGTGCCTGACTATAGAGTCACCTATGCCTAGAGTGTTGGGTACGTTGTTATGCCTTATGGGCTGTGGTTGAGTGGCACACTGAGTTTGTGGGCTATGTGTTATTTGGATTGTGTTGGGGGTTGGAGGTTGCTTGCACTTCTGCATTGGAGGTCCCTGTTGCTTGGGTAGATTTTTATTGAGAGCCTCTGTGAATGTAGGTGCGTGTTTTGTGTCTCTATGTGTTTCTATGTGTGCGTTTTGGTGGTGTAGGTTTTGAGGGACTATGTGATGAGTGTGGTGTGGTGCAAGTGTTTACTTTCTCCTCTTGACTATCTAGTCCAGTCTTGGGTGAAGAGAGCTTTGCTTCCAGTTTGGCTATATAAGTTGTACAAGTTGTAATGTTGGGTGGTAGTAGGAGAGGGTTGTCTGTGTACATGAAACAATTGCTACATTGCCCCAAGATGCCCAGATTCATCAAGTAGACAGGAGAAAACACAGGGAGCTGACCCTTAGACATGCCTGGATAGGTGCTTATTTATTAAGTACTAAAACTGTTTTCCTCTAGACAAGTGAGGAAAGTTGAGTGCTGTAGTAATTTGTAGCTTATTTAGTGCTTACAATGAGTTATGAACAAGTGCTGAGCTCAACAAAACAGATCTGAGTGCTGAAACTAAAAAACTGGCTAGTTCTAAGAAACAAAATTAAGCTAGAAGGCTTCCCTCCAACACAGAAAGGCTTGGGGGCTCAGAAGCTTACAAACAGTCCTGGATACCTGTATCATCTTTGTATCATGTATAGTAAGGGTTAAAATGCGAAATTGCATTGTGTGCAAAGAAGCAAGTTAAAATAAGTTGTTTTTCTTATAAAGAATTTGCTGACCAAAGAGGAATGCACAGATGCTACCTTGGTCCAGGCACAAGCTTATCTTGTGCCTGACCTCTGACCATCTAAGGCTCCAGTATGTGAATTTATAGCCTTGACTGAAATTCCTTGTCTGGTAACCAGTTACTGTGTACGTGCAGAGAAGGGTATAAAAACCCATGTGAAGTGTACAGAAATTAGACTGCTGACATACCATGTACTTTGTAGCATGTCTCCATGCATGTAAAATAAACCTTTTTGCTTATTTTTATCTGCGTGATTCTTCCAGTATATGTTAAGAGGGGTCCCCTTTACTTTACCGAAACGACACTTCACCGACACGCGGAAGACCGAGACGAAACGACCGACAGGTAAGTTGACCGAAAAGGTGATTTGCCGACAGCCGAAAGACCGACAAGGGTAACGTGTGAGCGCGACTCAGTAAGTGTGCGATAGTGATGGAGTTAGGAGCGGTCAGGTAAGTGTGCGATATTGTGGGATTTTGGGTTAGGGTGTGGGAAAGGTGAGTGTGTGGTAGTGTCGGAGTTAGGGTTCGGGTAAGGTAAGTGTGTGATAGTGACGGACTGTAGTTTAGGGACGGGTTAAGTGAGTTAGGTTTAGAGTGCGGGTAGGGTGAGTGTGCGATAGTGACAGGCTTTATGTTTTAGGGTGGGTTAAGTGAGTTAGGGTTAGGGTGCAGGTAGGTTAAGTGTGTGATAGGGACAGTCTTTAGGTGTAGGGGTGGGTTAAGTGAGTTAGGGTTAGGGTGCGGGTAGGGTAACTGTGCGGTAGTCTCGGACCTTAGGGTTAGGGTTTGGGTTAGGGTTAGTGGATATGTCATTGTGTGTCATGTGTAGTTTACGTTGTTTGTGTCGGTGTAATTGTGTTCGGTTTTGTGAGTTGTCGGTGTTGTGTGGTTTCAGTTATTTGGGGTCGGTGTTTTGTGTGTCGGTGAAGTGTCGTGTCGGTAATGTAAAGTAGACCCATTAAGAGTATTAAAATCTTTTGACATTTCTGGTGCCCAAGACCGTGGGGCCACCTCTTCACGGTACGAATCGCATAAGAGGGACTGAAAAACCTGTACAGGAAGGGGGGAACGAATCTCGGGCTCCCTTGAACGGAAAGACCTCTGACGAAGAAGTTGTAAGTAGAGGCCAGTCACTCTTAGATTCGATCCATGGGACGGTGACGAACGGGGCGGAAGAACCGCAGAAAGGTAAGCGTAACATTTTTTTTCTTTCTTTTTGTATTGTTCTCTTTTTAAAAGAACAAAGGGACTAGTCATAAGGGAATCGTCTTTTGGTTTAATTTTACAAAAGAACGGTAGAGATCTTAGGAAAAGGAAACTAATTTTTCTCTCAGATTAGAAAAATGGGGACCAGGAGTAGTTGCTGTAGTTGCAGCGACTGCTCAAACAAAAGAACCGAGGATGAACAATATATGTTCAACCTACATCCAAATAATTTAAAATTTCTAAAAAAATGGAAAAAAGATTATGAGTTTAGTGGAAATCTAAACAAATTAGAATGTCAAAATTTGGTAAAAAGTTTACGTAAGGATGCAGGAAATAAGGTTAAAGATCAGAAGAGAATAGGATTTCTCCAGGCTCAGAAGTGGTTAGAGGAAGCTAATAAAAAATATAGAGAACAGCTTCAAAACAAAAAAACTGGTGACTCGAGTGTAAAAGATACATTTTTCGTCCAAAAGGACGATAATGAAACATCTGTCGAAAGGCGACGGCCCCACCCTTATATCCAAACACGGAAACCCTTAAAACCAGTCCACCTCAGTATCAGGAAAGTGAAGAAGTGGGTCAAAGCAAAACCATACCCCCCGTAGTTTTACAAAAGCAGGCAGATGACACTCTGGACCTACGGATCTGTAGTATAGACAAATCAGAATGGAAACAAAAGGAAACCAAAGTCAATTCGGCATCCACAGAGTATCCCCTCATAGAAGTAGCAAATCTGCAAGCGGGTACGTTCGGACAGGGTCCCACCATTTTAGTTTATCGACTCTGGACGCAGGGAGACATTCGAAAAGCTGTAGAAGGAATACCACACCCTAGGTTAGATATGACCAAGTTTTGTGAAGACGTCGCAGGCATGATAGAAAGTTATAAGCTAAATGCCGTAGAGTTGGAACAAGTAGTTCGACAAATTTTGGGTCCCGACTGGCACTTGGTCTGCGGGGACTGGGATCCCATAACCAGAGTAGATAATAAGCCACTTGCCCACAATTCGGACTCATACCAAAAGCAGGTCAAGGATTTACTAGCCCATATTTTGGATAAATGGAAGCCTAGGGCAGACTGGACCTGTATCAATAGATGTGTACAAGCAGACGATGAAAAAGTAGACAACTATTGGCAGAGACTTACCCAGTGCTTTGATAACCACAGTGGTATGCAAAAAGAAATAGATCAGTCAAAAGACTCCTCATATGAACAACAACTAAAAAATGCCTTTTTAAAAGGATGTAAAAGTGCTATTAACAACTTTGTCCAAAAGCATATGATAGACCATCGGACGGCACATCTGCAGCCCCTACTGGAGTATGCAAGACATGCAGAAAAATATTTAGAAGAAAAGAAAAAAAAAACAAGCTCAAACCTTCACGGTGAGCGAAGATGGGACACTTATGCTACTGCAAGGTCCGACTAACAGGGGTAGAGGAAGGGGCAGAGGCAGGGGTAGAGGAAGAGGGAATGTGGGACATTCCAAAGATTATGAAGGTAGACAAAAAAGAGGAGAATGTTTCAAATGTGGTAAAAAGGGACATTTTGCGAGGGATTGCCGGTCTTCTGAAAAAACTAAAACCACCCCGGATCATGGGTCAGCATGCCTATATGATGGTGGTGGAGGTGAATCAAACCCGGATAAAGAGGCTGATTGGCCAGAGTCAATAAGACAGAGTGAAGAGGAAGATTTTGAGGACGCAAACGAGGAAGGTAAGGGTGAATGTGCAGGATGGGAAAATGAAATGACTGATTTTTCAGAAGAAGGTGAATATCAGGTTGTTAATTTAACAGCGCTGGCTGTAACTATGCAGCTAGAGGCACAACCGATAATCACATTTCAAGTAGAGGGTAAGGATGTAGAATTTTTGTGTGATTCAGGGGCCTCCAGGACCCTGCTAAGAAACTCTGCAGTGCCATCCGATATAACTTCTGATGACTATGTATTAGTCAAGGCAGCAAATGGCTGCATCTATAAGGAACCATTATCTAAACCTTTATGGTTCACGGACCCTGAAACTAACCAAACTATCAGGTTTCGAGTTATTATCTTCAAAATTTGCCCTGTAAACTTATTAGGAAGAGATTTAATGCACATGTTTGGCATAGCAGCTGTACCGACTGCATCAGGGATTCTAGCCAAACGAGTAGAAATTCAAGATGTTATGTTACAAGTGGAGCAGGGTGATTTACACTACTGGTACAGTAATGATCTTGTTGAAACTGGACCACAAAATGTAGTAAATGAGCTAACTAATTTGGCCTTAAGCAAATATGGCACACAACCGCCAGTGGTAGCTAAACAACTACACTGTACAATGTATTACAGAAAGTATGTGGGACCAGACGACAAATATGAGGAGCAATTTTTTAAACACAAGGTCACAAAAATCCTGTTACAAAATCTCTATTGGGATAAATTAGGAAATTCTGCAGTTACATGCAGTCTTACAAAAGATATGCAGTTACTTTTTCACAATAATTCCATTGCACATGTCTCTGTAACAAGGGAAGAACAAATGGCATGGTATCTGGTGGGGAGGAAAGTTACTGAATGGGCCAAAATGACACCGGAACAATTGGCATGTAAAGGAGTTCAGGTACAAAGACTAAATTGGGTCACCCAGGCTAGACCAACAGTGCACCTCCGCGAAGACAGGCTAACGCCACCCGGGGAGGGCCATTCTGACTATGTCTCCTAACCCCGCAAGAAGAATTAAAATTACAATCAGTGCCAGACTCCTTATGGTCCCGCGGACAACACGACATTGGGCTAATAAAAAGAGCAGGACAGGTTAAAATAACCCCAAAATCCGGTTTTAGACCTCATAAGCATCAGTATCCATTAAGTAAAAAGGCAGAAGAAGGCATTCTACCAGTGATCACGGCTCTACTGAGAGCTGGGGTTTTAATTCCATGTACAGATTCACCGTGTAACACACCCTTGTTCCCAGTAAGGAAACCGGACAGGACATGGAGAATGGTACAGGATCTGCAGGCTGTAAATGCTGCTGTAGTGCCAAGGGCTCCTATGGTCCCAGATCCATCTGTTTTGTTAAATGATATCCTTCCCACGGATAAGTATTTTTTCTGTTACTGACATCAGTAACGCATTATTTTCTATTCCCCTACAGGAAGATAGTAGGTTTTGATTCGCTTTTACGTTTATGAGCAAGCGGTACACATACACACGACTGCCGCAGGGATATTGTGAAAGCCCTACAATCTTTTCGCAAGAAATGTCGACAAACCTGGCACAGTTTCAACCAGAGCATGGCTGTCATCTACTATTGTACGTGGACGACATCTTACTGGCTGCACCCACGGAGGCTGTCTGTGAGTCCGAAACTATTCGGTTATTGCATTTTTTGGCGAAAGAGGGACATAAGGTAAATAAATCTAAATTACAATTTTGTAAAACTGAAGTATGGTATCTAGGCTATACCATTTCAATTGCTGGTAGACAACTAGATAACTGTAGAAAAGAAGCCATTTTACAGGCACCAATGCCCAGCACAAAAAAAGAAATGATGTCATTTTTAAGAATAACAAATTTTTGTCGTAGTTGGATTCCCAACTATGCAGAGGAAGTAAGTCCACTTTCGGAACTTATTTTCGCACTTCCCATGGCAGCACATGACGTGCTGCAATGGATGGATAAGGCAATACAGGCATTTACTAGGGTAAAACAGTTGATAGCAGGATCTGCAACACTTAGCTTCCCTGACTATACAAAACCCTTTGTTCAGACAGTAGATTGTAAGCAGGGCTTTATGACATCGGTTCTGTTGCAAACTTATGGGGATAAGTTGAGACCATTAGCTTTTTATTCCAGTAAATTGGACACAGTGGCACGATCTTTGCCACACTGTGTACAAGCAGTAGTCGCAGCCGCACAGGCTGTGCAAGCGTCTGCAACCCTAGTTTTGTTTCATGACCTTACCTTATGAGTATCGCACTCTGTCGCGGTAATACTACTACAGGATAAAGTTACCTTTCTCTCTCCTAGCAGACACTTATCCTGCATGACAACGTTATTATCACAACCACACATGACCATTGAGCAATGCACCACTCTTAATCCAGCCACGCTGTTACCTACAGCTGACGATGGTGCCCCTCACATGTGTTTAGATTTGATACACTCTAATGTCTTACCAAGACCAGACCTTAAGGACCAACCTTTGGCAAATTCAGACTGGACCCTGTTTGTAGATGGGTCAGCATGTAAGAATGAGGCAGGTATCACACAAGTGGGGTATGCAGTCACAACTGAGACTAAGGTACTGGAGGCAAAACCCCTCCCCAGGAACCTGTCCGCACAAGTGGCCGAATTGATTCCTTTGTCCAGAGCATGCACCATCTCCAAGGATAAGGCAGTTACTATCTACACAGATAGTCAGTATGCTTTTTCCACGGTCCATGTCTTTGCACAGCAATGGAAAAATAGGGGAATGGTTATGGCCTCAGGAAAGGAAATAACCCACATGGATTTAATCCTTAGCCTCTTACAAGCTGTCCAACTGCCACGGGGACTGGCCATCTGTAAGTGCGCAGCGCACATGAATGCCAAGGATCCAGTATCACTTGGAAATGCACTGGCCGACAAAACTGAAAAAAGTGTAGCCTTAACCTCTACCTTTGCACTCGAGACCACACAGAAGGAACTTCACCCTACAGATAAATTTGATCTACAAACTTTACAGGTAATGCAGGAACTTAGTACAGTTCAGGAAAAGCAATGATGGGTTAAATATGGGGCTACTCAAAAGCAGGGAGTTTTTGTAGGTCCAAATGATAAGTATGTCTTGCCAACAAACCTTTTTAGGTATGCCTCATTAGTGACGCATGGCCCATCTCATCTGGGCCCTGCTGCTATGGTTCAAATGATCCAGCAAATTTTCTGGACCAAGGGCTTTATAGCATACGCTAAACGATTTTGTTTATCGTGCCTGCTTTGTGCACGATACCATGGTGGTGGGGTGCAGATCACCCCAGCAGCTTTTCCGCTGCCTCTGTATCCATTTCACACAATCTGCATGGATTTTATTGAACTAACTCCTGTTCAACAGAAGCAATTTGTGTTAGTCATTATTGACGCTTTTACAAAATGGGTTGAAGCTTTTCCGGTAGCACACCCAGATGCACTGTCGGTAGCCAAGGTCCTTACAAATAACATTATCCCTCATTTTGGGCTACCTACACGCATCTATTCTGATAATGGCACACATTTCGTAAACCAAGTTATTCAAAAGCTGGCCGCCATTTTTCAGATCGAGTTAAAATATCATTGTGCCTACCACCCACAGTCAGCAGGGTTGGTTGAATGCCATAATGGCATTCTCAAAGGCAAGTTACGTAAACTCATGGCCAAGACACATCAGTCTTGGATAAACTGCTTACCTCTGGCACTCCTGTCCATGCGTACCACTCCCACCTCAAAAGGGGTCACACCATTTGAACTATTATATGGGAGACCTTATTATGTCCTGCAGTGGCAAAATCTTTTGCCTGCGGAACGTGAGGGGGGTAAAGAGATAGCAGATTACATGAGGAAATTGCTGACCAGAACTAACACCTCTTTAATAAATGATTGCTTTTCAGATCAGAAGAAGAACAACAGGATCCTGGAAGTGAAACCCGGGAACTGGGTTTGGATTAAAATTGTCAAGAGGAAAACCTGGGCCTCGCCTAAGTGGGAAGGTCCATACCAGGTTTTGATAGCAACACCTACAGCAGTCCGAATAAAAGAACGAACATCGTGGATCCATCTGACACACTGTAAACTGGGAAAACAGTCTGAACTGGACAAAAACTTGAGTTCCCCTGAGGAAATTTGATTAGTAGTAATCTTGTTTTGTATGAATATCTGACTATTGTAGCAATGCAGAGAAATACCGGAAGGGAGCAGCCCTTCCCACAAAAGCATTCCAAAATAATTTTGTTGTTAATAAGTGTGATTGTTACTTTTCTGTTTTGGCCGTTTTTATTTTCAAACAAGACTAGCCAAGTAAAGAGAGATGAGAATACGGCTTGGCATCCGCCTTTTAATACATATCAAGCTATTAAGTATGCATATGCTCTAACTTTTAATGTTTCAAATTGTTGGATATGCACGGCTATCCCTACTGTACATGGTGGTCTAATGTTAGGTACAGTCCCTTTGGGGGCAAATGATACATGGACTAATTTACTATTTGAAACTTCAAATGTAGCCTTAAAGGACAAAATAGCATTACCCCTCATGGGTCGCCAGAATGGAACTGTATGTTTTCAAAGATTTGGCAAGATTAAGGTTGGATGGAGTCAGTGTAATGTAACAATAATTCATAACTGTACAATAGATGGGCACTGTGCAACGAGTTTCAAGCCTATAAGAGTGCTTGTTAATAGTACAGGGCTTGTTAATGACACACGTTTCTTTGAAAAAATGTTATCTGTGTATGATCTTTTGTTTAAAGGGCTGCAAGATAAAGGAAATCACTCTGTTCCAGTCAATATTACACTTAAAGTAAATGATTGTTATTTTATCTGTGGTAGAAAAGCATACAAATGGTTACCGAGGAATTGATCAGGCAGTTGCTTTTTGGGTTATTTAGCACCAGCTATAAGACATACATTTTCTCTTCCCCAAGGTAAAATACGAAATGTATGTGCTGTTAATAAACCTGTTAATCCCGTAGGTAACGTTGGTGCATCCTGGATCTATCACCACGATTTGACCCATAGTAGCAGCAAGGGGCTATCACACATGGACTTGGGCGATGATGTTATTTCCTGGGCTGGTATTCTTCCAGCGTATGGGACAGTAAAATCCATTTGGGAGCTCAGAAAACTGTGAAAACTGTTAGAAACTCTGAGCAATGCAACTTTTTCTGCACTAGAATTGGTGACGGATGAGTTAACTGCAATGAGGACTGTAGTGTTGCAGAATCGTATGGCGCTCGATTTCACCCTAGCGGCGAAAGGAGGTACTTGCGCTCTTATCCAGGAGGAGTGTTGTTCGTTTATTCCAGATAACGAACATGACATTGACAGTCATCTAGAGATTCTACAACAAGTTTCTGAACTTACAAAACCAGGACAGAATCCATTAACTGACTTTTTCCAAAATTGGTTTGGAAATTGGGGAACAGTACTTATGAATGTCTTAATTGCTATATGTGTTGGTGCCATTATATTCCTACTGTTGGGTTGTTGCTGCATTCCTTGCATCCGAATGATAATATCAAGTGTATTGTCTGCCAATGCAACTAAAGCTTATTATTCTGAATATACAGAACATGAGTCATGCGAAAAACTGTATGAATAAAATGTATTACTGGTGATACAAAGTGTTGTTAGGGGGGAAATGTAGTAAGAATCTTTGTATTCAACATCTTTGTATCATGTATAGTAAGGGTTAAAATGTGAAATTGCATTGTGTGCAAAGAAGCAAGTTAAAATAAGTTGTTTTTCTTATAAAGAATTTGCTGACCAAAGAGGAATGCACAGATGTTACCTTGGTCCAGGCACAAGCTTATCTTGTGCCTGACCTCTGACCATCTAAGGCTCCAGTATGTGAATTTATAGCCTTGACTGAAATTCCTTGTCTGGTAACCAGTTACTGTGTACGTGCAGAGAAGGGTATAAAAACCCATGTGAAGTGTACAGAAATTAGACTGCTGACATACCATGTACTTTGTAGCATGTCTCCATGCATGTAAAATAAACCTTTTTGCTTATTTTTATCTGCGTGATTCTTCCAGTATATGTTAAGAGTATTAAAATCTTTTGACAATACCGCAAATCTGTATCTGGACTAGATGACTTACAGGAAAGCTTAGAATTTTTTTTTTGTCAGGCTTTGTCCAGATTTCTTGCACTAAGAGGTTGAGAGGTATGCTTCAGTGTTATTATTAAACTAATAATAATAGAAGCACATAGTCAGTCTACGCTTATCAGAAATTAGTTTGCAAAGAATTTAACACAAAACTTCTCAACCTTGCCACTTGTCTACATTCATTTCTACATGGTAAACACATTTCCTGTCATTTCCTGTCCATTTTGTCAGTCACATAAAGGGGAATATACAGCATGACAAAGCAATTCAAGGTAAAATCTTTTTTTTTTAAACTTTATGCATACTGCCATCTAACAAATTATTAAAGAACTACTTTGCTCACATTTTTTTTTTATATTTCCTATAAATGGGTTTTGGAGCCTTGTTACCTTATGCTACGTTAATGTTACCATTTGAATAATTAGTTTATCCACCAATATTTGATTCACGGCGTGCTGTCTGTGGAAGAAATTTCATACCTCTCAAATGTCCAGATTTTTGCAGAATGTCCAGACAGATTTTTGACTCATATTTTTGGTTTGGTTCTCCTAAATTAGTGGTATTCTAGCAAATCATTGAGGATTGAAGTTTGAAAATAATGGCAGACATCTGAGTTTCGGACTTCATATCCTTCAGAAAATTCATGCTAATACTAATCCTTTTATTCTATCAACTTTCTAAGTTTGTAAGAGCAATATTTAAAAAAAAGACCAAATTTTTGGGCCTTTGCCCCCCCCCCCCCATTATTTATGGCTCTGTCCAGATTTCTTGCTGTAAGAGGTATGGTGGGAGATCCTAGTATCAGTCCCTTTTGTTGTTTGCTCAGTTTAAAGAGTCATCCATTTGGCTTTGCAGGACTAGAGTGCAGGGTTTCTGCCTGTTAATCATTATTCTGAATTAAAAATACTAATATTTATGTGTGCAAAGTAACTGGAATACTTTTGCTGTGATCTTTTTTGTAATCATTTAGATGTACATACTAAAACTAGTTAGCAGAGAAGATTTAGGCTCTGAGCTGATTCCTATAGTCACGCATACAGGGTTTGATTCCTTCCATCTCCATCTGCCTACTGCATGACTCTGAACAACTTACTTAACCAGACAGGGTTTCCGGGTTGCACCTGAAAAGGGACAGTCTGGTTAGTGGGCTTACCTGGTTAACAGATAAAATGTAAGTGATGGATGTGGAGATCATCTGTGAATAAAAGTGACTTATCCCTGCTGCTGTTTGATCACTGTTAAAAACAGTCACTGCTCTGGTATGCAGGATCAATATTCAAATACTGCACTGCATTTACTGAAATCAGTGTAAACCTATCACTAGTATGGCTTATGCTTATTTGTATGTTTGTTTGAGCCGGCCATAAATTAATTCACTTTCCATCATAGTAACACATCAGCATTTTACACAATAAATGTCTGTCTGTGGTGTCTAGACATGATGCGTATGAAATCAACTGATCGATGGCACAATGGCACAGCACGTAGCCATCTCAAAGTGCTTGCTTTTCTGGTTAAGGTTTTGGCTGTGCCTCCTCCTTTGTAGAGTCTGCATGTTCTCCCTGTCTCTGTATGGGTTTATTGAGGTGGGCTGGCTTCTCCAACACTTTAATGATGCATCATAGGTGAATAGATGCCTCTCTAATTTGCCTGTAACTGTGTACTGTTGTATCTTTTTTGCTAACATGGTTTATCGTGTGTGTGTGTGTGTGAAAAATCAGTGCATTTTATGATTGTGTGAAAAAAGACTTCGCTGTGGACACACACACAATATTGACAGGCACATACATAACTTTTCTGATTATCATTAAAAATCAGAAAACAAGTCATCTTCTTTCAAAAATAAGGCATATAATGCATGAAAGAATATCCTGACCATCAGGCATCTGGAGCCCAGCAACCCCCACACCACAATGTGTACAACTGGGTTTTGACACAGGTTTAGTAGAAGCCTCATCCCTAGACTATAACTAGTGAAAGAAATGCCCTCCTCAGAGCTGTGCAAGGAAGGTGACTATAAACTGTGTGTGTGTGGGGTGGGGGGGCTCGGGACACTGTTGTCATTATTTCTTTACTTTCGTTACAATTAAACATTAGAGATTTGCATAGAAGACTGCTGTAGTTTATTTGGGTGTGAAGATAGTGTGGTTATTTGTTGTTTAATTTTCCTCAGAATGCATCTTCAGAGATATGCACACAAGGTCATTATAGCTTGTATGGGGACTGGAAACAATATAATCACTATTTCTTTAACATTCTTTACAATCTATCTCCACAGATGTGCACAGAAGGTCACATCTAGAAGCAAAAAGATGAAATATATTAAACATTAATGCCATTATTTTTTTTACTTTCCTCAGAAATATTTACAGGTGACAGACTTGGCGGTAGGATTAGGAGGCATGCCATGTAGCCATATATGTGTATCTGACAGTAATGAGTTGAAATGTGTCACAGTGTCATATTTGTTCTTTCATATTTTTCCCAGTGTGATATCAGAGAGGTACCTACACATACATATAGATTTACTTACCTTCAACAAACGGGAATCGGTGTGAATAATGTCGACACCAAATGATCGATATTATGCATATCGACACACTACTAAGCATGTGCCGAGCATCAATCTTGGCACATGCAAAAACCTTAAAATAAAATTAAAAGAAAGCATCATTTTTTGAAAGGGCAAACACCCTTGCATTCCCACACCCCCTGCTAATTCTGTGTTCTAACTCCAAGACTACATAATTCTCGGGAAAAGGGCAAGTTCCCCAACCCCAAAAATCATCAGATCCAATACTTTTTCTGTCAACAGGTGCTGACTAAACACTAAACAGATGTCGACAAACATAGCACTGATACATACATACACATATATACACATATATGAACACACATACATATACTGTACTTGTAAACAACAGCAAACTGAAATCTATGACTGTAGCTTTTTGTTCCTTCACTATCATACCACTGCAACAATAGAGGGCTAAAGAGAAGGTAACTACTTCATTTTCATTAGGGGTAGGGAGGCAGACAGGCAGTATGCCCTCACAAGCATTTCTCTTCTCTGTGTACTGGGAATCACTACTTTGTCAGCTTAGAACATTAAGCATTGGGCACTATGTTTTCTTGTTTGAAAGAAATAAGTAAGACTAAACTTCTTTCCTTAGTTATGATTTTTGTTGAGGTCATCATTAGATAAAAAAAAAAAAAAAAAAAACCCTAAAATGCTCCTCAAAGCATCTAGAACCCCATTGCTTCTGGGTGTCCAGCAGCCCTTAGACTCCCAGCATAATTTAATTACTTACTACATTGTTGTCATAGTACGGTTTGGGTCAGTTAAAGTGTCTTGAAATGATGTAGGAAAAAGCTGAAGAGTAAGTTACAGAATGAGTAAACAAACGGACTATATCAGGTTATCGAAAGCTGATAATATTGAACGCTAGTTGATCGACCTCTAAAGGTCGAACAACCAAAATAGAGAAGACACGGAACAGTGATTTTTTTTCCCAAGGGAAAAAAATCATTAGGCCATTTTTGGGAGTTTGAAATTTCCTCCACTGTGGTGTGATCTCAGAGTTGGTATATTTAAGTAGGGGGGGTGTGGGGGCCACAGCCCCCCACTTTATGTTGTGTTTTTTTTTTTTTTGTTTTTGTGGAACAGTGATTTTTTTCCCAGGGGAAAAAAATTAGTGTTCTGTGTCTTTGCTAATTGCTGTTCCACAAAAAATAAATAAATCAATAAAACATAACATAAATTGGGGGGCTTTACCCCCACCCCCCCCCACTTAAATATACCAACTGCAAAATCGCACCACAGTGGAGAAAATGGCAAACTCCCGACAACGGCCCAGCGATTTTTTTTACCCGGGAAAAAAATTGCTGTTTAGTGTTTACCTTTAGAGGTCGATCAACTAGTGTTCGATGTTATCAGCTTTCGATAAGTTGATATAGACCCTGAATGGTGTGGGGAGGCCAGCAGCAAAACAGCAGCGAAGTAGGAGGGGGGCAATACTGCAACACACTGCTTAGAGTTCCATTTCCCCTACAAGCACCACTGACTGCAGGTGGCTGGCTACCACTGATGCAAGGGGGGGTGTTGCTAGCAGTGCAGGTAACTGTATCCATACTGTGTCCCTGTAAAAAAAAAAAGAACTTGGAGCCATCACTGCTATATAATCACTCTGTTATCACTCAATGTCACCATTAGCGCATTATCACTTTTAGTACGTTTTATCGCTGTTGGTGCAAAATATCAACATTGTGTCTTACTCTTCAGCTTTTTCCTACATCCTTTCAAAACAACTAACTGGCCAAAACTGCACTATAACAACTGTGTAAAATGCAATTTGAAAAAAAAAAATGGTATACCCCTACATGGAATATGGAGTCTGCATTCTGATGGTCTCTGGCCTTTATACTGTGTTGCTATGGGTTGACAGTTATACTGTGAGCTGACAGTGGGAGCACTGTGAGACTATGTCTTAACACTTACTGTGATAAGTCAAACTATGTAATAACACTGATACTACATATTAGGACTGAGACTATGTACTAACACTGACACTAAGACTACATCCCAACAATAATACCACACATTAATTATGATTCTACACATTGATCATGATGATATGTACTAATAGTGAGACTATGTACCAACAGTGACACTATGCTAACAGGATGAATGGCTATTAAATTACAATAAGTGGTAACAGTAACGCTGCACACCAAGCCTTACACTGTGCTCCAATAGTCAAACTATCTACAATCTACAATCTATGAGACTATATACTAACAATAACACTATGCATTAATCATGATGCTATGTGGTAATAGTGAGACTACACCCCAGGTGTGACATTCTGACAGTAAGAATGGCTATTAACAGTGACAACAAGTGGTAATGGTAATACTGCACAATAACACTGTCCTAATAGTAACAATGGCTATTAACAATGACATACTTGACAGAAAGCAACACTGCATACTAAAAGTGATACTACATGCTGAATAAAACACTATGTGCTTACAGTGAAATGGAGTAGTAACAATAAATATGACTCAGTGCATTTAACAGTGACATTATGTACCAACAGAGATGAAACACATTAAAAGTGGCACTATGCTAACATAGAGATTACACAGTAGTGGTGGCTCCAAGTTCCTTTTCATGCAGGGGCACAATATGGGTATAGCAACTGGCTGGCGGGGCAATCTCATGGTTGCTTCAGTTTATACTCCCCCAATTTGAACCAATCTTAGTTATCCATAGTATTATAAAATATATGTTCTCCAAAGGAATCATCCTGGGGACTTTAATGTAAGTGTATTCAGAAAAGAATCAACCCCCTTTAATAAAATGTTACTACAATAGCCTAGTGTAGTTAATAAACAAACCCATCGGGCTTGACTTGAAAAAAAAATTACTCCACACTAGATGTAATTACTACAATATGCAACACAAGCATCTTCTCACTGGAAAACTTTACAATACAAAAAATAAGAAGACTAAGAGGAAAAGTAGAAAAAGAGATTAGTAATGGAGAAGTCAAAGGAATAGAAATAAGAAGTTATGTACCTACCATAACATTCCATGTTAGTTGTCTTCATCTCGCCTTTCTTGCTGGATGGGTTCGGAGCCAAACCTCAGCTCCGACTCGGCCTTTTACTAAAGCTTGAGAGCTATTTACCGGCTTGAGGCCTCCCCTTATCCCACAGTGCTAGGCGTCAGATACCCAGATCTCGTTAGGTAGAGCTAACACCAAGGAACAAACACCAATTCCCACCACAAGGTTTACCTACAGTGCTACAAGCAGAGGAGGACATAACCTAAGAAGGAGTCAACCATAGGAAGAAGGCCTCAAAAAGAGATTCCTCTCGGTCTTGACCAGGCTAGGGGGATGGAGGGTGGGACGCAAGAAAGAAGGTGAGATGAAGACAACTAACATGGAACGTTATTGGTAGGTACATAACTTCTTAATGTTAAGTTGTCTATCTCACCTTCATTCTTGCTGGATGGGACAGCGTCCCTAGCACCTTAGCCCTGGGTGGCTCATCAAAACAGACTCTTGAACACAGTGGAACCAAAATCAGCTCAACTCCTGGAGGTCACATCCAACTTGTAATGTGAAATGAAGGTATGAGGAGAGGCCCATGTGGCTGCAGCACAAATAGATTCCATTGGAAGTCTAGCCTGAAAAGCTACCAACGTAGCCAATGCTCTGGTGGAATGAGCTTTTGGTTTAGTAGGGAGTTCCTTATGTCTCAGTTAGTAGATCAAGGTAATAATAGAGGCCAACCACCTGGACAAGGTTACCTTAGAAACTGGTAGGCCCTGCTTGCCCTCAGCATAGGACAGGAAGAGTTGATCTGATTTTCTTGTCTGCTTGGTCCTATCCAAATAAAAGCGTAATTGCCTGTGAACATCCAAAAAGTGTAACTTTTGTTCAGCTCTGTTTGAATAATTGGAAAAAAAGACAGGAAGATCAATAGCCTGATTGAGATTTGTCTCTGAGGGTATTTTGGGTAAAAAGGAATGATCAGTCCTGAGTGAAACTCTATCTTTGTGAAAAATAAGATAAGGAGGGCGAATACAAAGGGCTTGAAGTTCCGAAACTCTTCTGGCCGAGGTGATGGCAACTAAAAAGAGAGTCTTCCAGGAGAGTAACTTTAAGGAACAAGAAGCCGCAGGTTCAAAAAGAGGGAGAATCAATGAAGCTAATATCAAGTTCAAATCCCACGGAGGAGGGGGATCTTTAACCGGGGGTCTAAGTAAAATAGTCCCCTTAAGAAAGCCTTACACAGTTTGTGGGACATGATACTGGACTCTGACAGACCAACATGAAAATTAGCAATAGTAGCCAATTGGGCCCTAATGGTGGCAGACGAGAAACCTGCTCGAAAAAGTTCCGCCAAAAAATCCAACACGTTATGGACAGGGGCAGTAAAGGGGTCTATATTCCTGGCCTCTGCCCAGAGGGAAAAACATTTTCACTTACTAGCATAAGTCTTCCTGGTAGAAGACTTATGCGAAGAAAGTACGATTTCACGGACTGACTGAGAAATATGTGGAAGCCTGGCTAAGGTTGGAAGTGGAGCAACCAAGCTGTGAGGTTGAGAGAGCGAAGGGATTGGTGCAGCTCACCTGACTGATGGATCAAGATGTCTGGCACTGGGTCCAGATTCCAGGGCTGCTCCAGCAGGTGACAATGCAGGAATGGGAACCAAATTTGTCGAGGCCAGTAAGGAGCAATGAGGATCATCCTAGATCCCAAAGCGGTCGCTTTCTGAATCAGTTTTGGAATTGAGGGAATGCATAGAGAAGACCCCGGGGCCAATCGTGAACTACAGCGTCTCTGGGGGAATGGCCTGTGAGGGGAAAGAGAGTGAAGAAGTTGCTGCACTTGCTGTTGAGAGGGGTTGCAAAAAGATCGCAGCAAGGTTGACCCCATCTGCGGAAAATTTTTTCTGCTACTGACGGATTGAGAGACCACTCGTGAGGCATAAGAATTGCTCTGCTTAGCCAGTCCGCTATGACGTTGGATTTCCCTGGGATGTGCGTTGCTATCAGAAACCGTTCATAGGAAATCGCCCACTGCCAAAGTCTGAGTGCTACTCAACATAAGGGATAGGACCTGGTTCTGCCCTGCTTGTTGATGTACCAGACTACTGACATATTGTCTGTCTGAACTGCAATAGTCCTGGTAGGTAGAGAGTCCTGAAGAGCTCACAGCGCTAAAAGTACCGCTCTCATCTCCAAGACATTTATGTGCAGGTGGTACTCTAGGGGTTGCCAAGTATCCTGGACAGTCCTGCCCTGAAAATGCCCCCCCCCCCAACCCGATCAGGGAGACATCCGTCATCCCTGTGGCAACCGGAGGAGGAAGGACAAACGGTCTGCCCTGAAAAAGTTGAGGGGGGACCATCCACCAAGAGAGATGGTCTTTGCATGATTGTGTGATTATTATGTTGTGAGACATCGGGAGCTGTTGGAAGGACCATTGGGTAAAAAGCATCCATTGAAGAATCCGCATGTGAAATCGAGCCAGGGGAAGTAAATAGAAGTTATGTTCTTACCATAACGTTCCATGTTAGTTGTCTTCTTCTCGCCTTCTTCTTGCTGGATGGGTTCGGAGCCGACCTCGGCTCCGACTCGGCCACTCTAAAAGCTCGAGAGTTGCTTCCACCGGCTCGAGGCTCCCCTTATATCCCACAATGCTAGGCGAGAGTTACCTCAGATCTCGTTTGTAAGCTAACCCCAGCTTATAATAGTAACAAAATGACTATAAACAGAGTCCACCTCTAACAACAGGGAGAAAGAAGGGTGACCTACATCCTGATTCAGGAAATATGCAAAGCAGCATATGCCTAAGAAAAGAGGTGGTAGAAAGAGAGGTCACAATCACAACTCCTCTAGGTCTGTCCAGGCCAGGGGGAATGAGGGTGGGACGCAAGAAGAAGCGAGAAGAAGACAAACAACATGGAACGTTATGGTAAGAACATAACTTCTATATGTTAAGTTGTCTATCTCGCCTTCATTCTTGCTGGATGGGACCGTCCCTAGCACCTTGTCCCGGGTGGCCTAACGGAACAGACTCCTGAGAACAGTGGAACCAAAGTTAGCTCTATGCCTAGAAGCTAAATCCAACTTATAATGAGAAATGAAAGTGTGAGGAGTAGCCCAAGTAGCCGCTGCACAAATGGTGTCAATAGGCAGTCTGTCTTGGAAGGCTAAGGAAGTAGCCAAAGCTCTGGTAGAATGGGCCTTAGGTTTATTAGGCAGCTTTTGGTGTCTAATCTCATAAACAAGGGAAATCAGAGATGTAAGCCATCTAGATAATGATACCTTTGAAACTGAAAGTCCCTTTCTGCCTTCTGCATAGGAGACAAACAGTTGGACAGATTTTCTGAATTGTTTTGTTCTATCCAAATAGTACCTCAACTGACGATGAACATCTAGCCAGTGTAATTTTTGTTCAGACCTATTGGAATATTCTGGAAAAAAGACAGGGAGGTCAATGCTTTGATTTAGATTTGACGTTGAGACTACCTTAGGCAAAAAGGACGGGTTGGTTCGTAAGGATACCCTGTCCTTATGGAACAATAGATAAGGAGGTCGACAGCTGAGTGCATGAAGTTCTGAGACTCTTCTAGCTGAAGTAATAGCTACCAGAAAGAGAGTCTTCCATGATAGCAATTTTAATGAACAGGAGGCTGCAGGTTCGAAAGGGGAAGAATCAAAGAAGTAAGAACTAAATTTAGGTCCCAAGGAGAAGGAGGATTTCTTATAGGAGGTCTGAGAAGAAAAACTCCTTTCAAAAAGGCTTTGCAAAGCTTGTGGGACATTAAGGCAGACTCAGAAATACCCACATGAAAGTTAGAGATAGCTGCCAATTGAACTTTAAGAGTAGAAGGAGATGAACCTGCATGGAAGAGTTCAGCTAGAAAATCAAGGACTATTTGGATGGAAGCAGTGAAAGGATCTATGTCCCTTCCTTGAGCCCAATTTGTGAAGCGTTTCCACTTACTCAAATAAATCTTCCGAGTGGAAGATTTATGGGAAGCTATCAAAATATCTCGAACAGAGTGAGATAATTGAGGAAGCCTGGCTAAGGTTGGAACTGGAGGAACCAAGCAGTGAGGTTCAGAAAGGGGAGGGAGCGATGTAACTGACCCGACTGATGGATCAAAAGATCTGGAACTAGGTCCAGATGCCAAGGTCGCTCCCGTACAAATTGATGTAGAAAGGGGAACCACACCTGTCGAGGCCAGTAAGGAGCAATGAGGATCAACGAGGCCTTCTGAGCGATAGCTTTCTGTATCACTTGAGAGATTAGTGGGAAGGGAGGAAATGCATACAGAAGTCCCCGGGGCCAAACTTGGACTAGAGCGTCTCTGCTGGGTTGGCCTGGTAAAGGGAATAGAGTGAAATAATCTCTGCACTTGCTGTTTTGGGGAGTAGCAAAAAGATTGCAGCAAGGCTGACCCCACTTGAGAAAAATCTCTCTCACAACAGAGTCTTTCAGAGACCACTCGTGAGGCATGAGGATAGCTCTGCTCAATTTGTCCGCGATTTGATTGGACTTCCCGGGGATGTGCGTTGCTATCAGAAACCGCTGAGAAGAAATCGCCCATTGCCACAATCTGAGTGCTTCTTGACACAGGGAGTAGGACCTGGTTCCGCCTTGTTTGTTGATGTACCACACTACAGACATATTGTCTGTCTGGATTGCAATCGTTCCCAAGGGGAGAGAGTCTTGAAGGGCTTGCAACGCTAAAAGCACTGCTCTCATCTCCAGAACATTTATGTGCAAGTGGCATTCGTCTGGTTGCCATGTGCCCTGGACCGTCCTGCCCTGATAATGCCCCCCCCACCTGATCAGGGAGGCGTCCGTTGTCAGAGTAGCAACCGGAAGGGGAGGAACAAAGGGTCTTCCCAACAAGAGCTGAGGGGAAGACATCCACCACATGAGATGATTTCTGCACGCCTGCATGATCATAATGGTGTGGGACATTGGAAGTTGCTGGTATGACCATTGTGTAAAGAGCATCCATTGAAGGATTCGCATGTGGAATCTGGCTAATGGAAGCAGAGGTATGGCAGCCGCCATAATTCCCAACACTTTCAGAACTAACCTGGCTTTGATTCTGTTGTTGTTGAAAAGGAGTGAGACCAGTCTGTGTATGTCTGTTATTCTCTGACCTGTTAGCCTCAGACATGTCCACTGTGTCTAGATTTGCCTATGAAGGTAATAGTACGACAAGGCGACAAAACAGACTTTTCGCAATTTATTGAAATGCCTAACTTTTGACAAATGCGAAAAGTGTAATCCCTGGCCATGAGAAGGAGATGCTTGGTGGGAGCTGTGAGGAGCCAGTCGTCCAAATATGGAAACTCCTGGAATCCTTGTCGTCTCAGGTGAGAAGCTACCACTGCCATGCATTTGGTAAACACCCGGGGGGCAGTGGTGAGACCAAAGGGCAGGGCCCTGAATTGAAAATGACTGGTTCCCAGCCTGAAGCAGAGGAATCTTCTGGAGCGTCTGTTCATTTTTATGTGATAGTACGCATCCTGAAGGTCTATAGAGCACATCCAGTTTCCTTTTCCCAATAGGGGAAGGATGGACTACAGCGTGACCATCCGAAATCTTGTTTTCTTGACTGATCTGTTCAAGATACTGAGATCCAAAATTGGTCTCCAGTCCCCTGTTTTCTTTGGAACTAAAAAGAACCTTGAGTAGATTCCGGATCCTTGCTGGTCTGCTGGAACTGGCTGAACTGCTCTTTTTGCAAGCAGTTTTGAAATTTCCAAAACCGCTAGATCCCTTTGAGCGGGTGGAACATCTGGAAGGGATTTTTTTGATTGGTTTGGAATGCGAAGAAAGGGGATAGAATAGCCTTCGGAAATGACGGACTGTACCCATTTGTCTTGAGTCAGGGATAGCCAGGCTTCTGGGTACAGTGACAATCTTCCCCCGACTGCCTCCGAAGGTGGGCAATTGGGCAACACCTCAGGGATGCTGAAAGGGCTTATCAGAGAAGGCTTCTCGATTGCCCTGGTTCTCGGAGCCCCTGCCTCGAGGGCGACGTCTACCATTGTTATTCCCGCCTCTGCCTCTGGCGGGGAAAAGACTTTGTGCGTCAGGCGAAGTCCCTTGAGATTGTTTACGGAACCACATTTTCCCACCCTTCTGGCCTTTGGGGTAAGGCCTAGAAGGAGTAGAAAAACGGACTCCGACGGCAGAAAGAGTCTTGCCATCAGTCTCGCACCTAGTCAAGGTTTCTTTCACTTGAGGACCAAAGAGAGATGATCCATCAAACGGGGAGTTAGTGAAAGACGTCTTGAAGGGGTCCGCAAAATTGCATAGCCGCATCCAGGCATGCCTACGTAAGGCCACACCTCTCCCTGCGGCCCTACTCGCTCCATCAGCCGCATAAGAAAGGAGGCGCATGGAGGAGTTGGTTATGGAGTTAAGGGTAGCCAGCTGAGTGTTCATCTTATCTTGAAAACCCGCAGCTGTAGGGTACTTCAACATGTCACTCGCTTCTTTGATCAAGTCCCTTTGAAGACGAGTGAAATGGCACAGGTAGTTCAGCGAACGCATAGTAAATGTCGCTGACAAGAACATCCGCTTCCCGTACCTGTCCATGGACCTACATTCCTTGTTAGGTGGATGGACAGGTACTGAAGGATCAGCTAATTCCTTCTTAGTGGCAGCAGCTACCACCATAGCATCCACAGAAACTCCTTTTGTCAAGAACTGTTTGTTTGCTGGTGCCGTTATGAATTTGGAGGGTCTCCTGGGAGTGGGGTCCACTGAATCAGGAGCCGTCCATGCCTTTTTAGCAACCACCTGCATGAGGGGGTCAAAGGGGGGGACACCCAGGAGGTGGAAGGGCGAGAGCCAAATGCCTCAAGATACACAGATTCCTCCTCCGAAGGGTTAAGGGCTGGCCAATTTCCCCTCTGCTTCAGGATCTCTAGAATGTCTGCAAAGGAGACATCTTCAGAAGGGGAACGGGGGGTACCCTCGGAATCATCTAAATCTGTGTCCGATGTGATGGACTCAGGTGAGTCAATGTGTTTCCTCTTACACTTCCTCTTCTGAGGGGGCTCTTCTGCCAAATCAGGAGAGGCCTCGGAAGAGGATGAAATCCCCACAGGGGGTTCCTGAGGAGCTGGCTCTCTGCGGTCCGGGATGAGGGAGTGAGTCGACTTGACCTGAGGCACCGTAGAGGGAGGGGCGGACGGAGCCGACTGTGGAGTAGAGCCAGGCTCTAACACGCTCCCCATGACCTCGAACGCACCCCTGTCAGGCAAAGCCAGAGGTCCCCGCTCCGAGAAGCTGAGAACCTCCCTCGGCACCAACAGTGATGGCTCCGAGGCCGATGTCGGAGCCGAACTCACCAGCGCCGAAGCCCCGAGAGGAAGAGCGGGGTCGGACAAGGGTCCGATGCCACTCATCCCCTCGGAGCTGACGATGGAAGTCCGGCGCCGAGATTCTTCTAAGGAAGAAATCGGAGCCGATGATGGAGCCGAAGACAATTGTATCGGCTCCGACGCTACCACAGTCTCGGTTCCGACACGACCCGGCTCCGAGCTCAACGGAGTCGGAGGAGGAATATATTGATGGACAGGGGCAGGCATCGACTGATGAGTCAGGCTCTGAAGCATCTGAGCCAGTGCCTCGGACTTAAGAAGTCGACTCACTACCCTCTGAAGGTCATGATCCGACAGCCTCGATGACCTAGAGGAGTGAGATTTATGGCTCCGTTCAGACAGCAGGGGAGATCCTGGAGCCGAATTAATGGAGCCAAGGGATGGTGACCTGGACCTCTTCCTAGATGTCGACTCCGAAGGTCTGGTCGGAGCCGACACGGGAATCTCTAATACCTCGGCTCCAGCCGGAGCCGAGGGAACCACAGAAACTGTGGACTGAGACTCATCGGCTCCAGCCGGAGCCGATGTAGGCGGAGGTTTAGAAGCCTTAGGTCTCGGCTCAGTTGCTGGAGCCGAAGACCTAGAAGCCTTGGAGGGCTTCCCTGAAGACACAGTAAGGGAATCCTCAGGCTTGAGTAAACCTCTTAAAATTTATTTATTTTTTCTTTCCTGCAGGACCCTGGGACTGAAGCCATGGCAAACAGCACAGGAGTTCTGCAGGTGCAAAGGCCCCAGGCAGTAGACACAAGAAGTGTGACCGTCTGTCAGAGACATTTTCTGACAGCACGCATCACACTTCTTGAAGCCTGAGACCTTTGATTCTTTAGACATTCCGAAAGTGCAATCACACACACAGTCAAAACACACTGATTACACCCTGTCTAGTTTTAGCTTAAAATAAAACAACTGACTAGGTTTTAAATTAAGAAAAATAACACACACACACCCACTAGGGAAGGAAGAAGGCCTGAAGGCCCGAGGGAAGAACTTAAAGTTCTTGTGGGGAAAAAACAGGAATTTTAAGCAAAAGGGGCAAGAATTCCTCTAAACTAAGGGAAATAAGTATAAAAATTAAAATTAAAGGGGTTTAAATACACTAACTTTACAAGAAAGTCACTTACCAAGAACCGGTAGAAAACCAACACCTCGATCGCTGTAGCGGCAAACGAGATCTGAGGTAACTCTCGCCTAGCATTGTGGGATATAAGGGGAGCCTTGAGCCGGTGGAACCAACTCTCGAGCTTTTAGAGTGGCCGAGTCGGAGCCGAGGTCGGCTCCGAACCCATCCAGCAAGAATGAAGGCGAGATAGACAACTTAACATTGTGATTGCTGCTGTCATGAGACCCAAGGTTTTCAGTACAAATCTGGCCTGTATTCTTTTGCACTGTAGTAATGTTTGAACATGTCGGTGTATGTCTAATACTCTTTCTAATGGAAGTTTTGCTGACAGTTCTTTTGTATTTAGAATGGCACCTATAAAGGTTACAGACTGACCTTTAGGGTATGGTCTAGAGGGAGTAGAAAAACGGACTCCCACGGCAGACAGAGCATTGCCTTCAACAGTTACACTAACAGCAATTATCTATGTATATATATAATATATATATATAATACAATAAATATAAAAGTATAGAAGGGCCTAACACTACCTAACACTACCCTAAACAGGGAAGGGGGGGGAGAACTCTGTAATGACAGGAAAAAAAGGTTTATTTTAAGTGGGATCTAAAGGGGATACAAGATTAGATTAAACTAATAGCAAACTATCTAAAAATTTTAACAATCCTGACTAAAGAAGTAATAAAAGAATTATACGACCTGGAACCAGTAAAAAACGCAACCTCGTAGCTGAAGCGGCAAACGAGTTCTGGGTATCTGACGCCTATATAAGGGGAGACCTCAAGCCGGTAAATAGCTCTCGAGCTTTAGTAAAAGGCCGAGTCGGAGCCGAGGTTCATCTTCGAACCCATCCAGCAAGAATGAAGGCGAGATAGACAACTTAACATCTGAGGTTATGGAGCAGCTGCAAAGAGAAGGATTCAGTGTAGAAAATCGAATGCAGAAAGTACCACAACAGGATACAGCAATGGATATCCAAACTAAGGGGAAACCAGTGGACCAGGAAGCAATTGGTCAGGTGCCATATCAAGATATTTTGGAGCCTTCCAAAGGAAACCAGGATAAACATTCACTTGAAGCTAGACAACAAGGAAAGGAACAGGAAACTGTGGAAACTCTGATGCAGTCAATGTTGAGGAGTGATAGGCCAATGAGTTCCCATATGACAGAGTAACAGATGACACAGGATGAAATTGAAGAGAATGTATCACAGGAAGATGCTATAGAACTTTCTATAGAATGTCTGCAGGAAATGAAAAATAAGGGATGTGCCCTCAGTTTGGAAGAAAATGAGCTAAGAAAAAGAGTTGCTTGATTTAATGGACATGGATAGATATATTAAGATCAATGACAGAAATAGACTGCAGAAGGTCAATAAAACCCAAAAAGTAAGTAGTCTGATAAAACAAATGAATTCAGTAATTAGGACAGTCCATAGAGATCCATGTGATATAACAGAAGTGAACAGGATATATTACTGTGCTGCTAAATTAATAACTGATAAAGTTCTACCACAAGATCACTGGGTAGTGAGGGAAAGGAAGGGGAGAAATCAAATACCATCATGGAAGTATCGAAAAGAGAAAACTATAAAGCAATTAAGACAAGAAGTGTCACTGTTAGAAGATTATAGAAGAGGGAATAGATCAACAAAAATACTAAGAAAGATAGACGTGATTAAAGCAATGCACAATATTAGAACAGACCCGGATTTATCATGCACTATCGCAAATAACAAACTTAAAATGTCAGCACAGGTGGAAAAACTTGGAAGATACATGGATAAATATAAGGGAAAATTACAAAATAAGCAATTTATTGATGATCCAAAAATGTTTTACAGTGAACTGGGAAATAAGGTAAAAGGAATTGAAAGACTGCCAAAAAAGAAGTAGTTATATTTTGGAGAAGTATTTATGAAGATCCATGTGGAACATAACAAATATGCTAAATGGATAGAAAAAGTAAAAGAAAGAATAAGAACTTTAAAGGTACAGGATATGAAATGGGATGAAGTAACAGCCAGCAAAATTGAAACAAAGTTAAGAAAAACTTCTAACTGGAAAACCCCAGGCCCAGATGCAGTACCTAACTTTTGGTTAAAAGTATTAACATTTGCATGAGGATTTAGCCATGAGTAAGAACTATTTATATGCGCACCCCGAACAGACACCAACCTGGATAACAACAGGCAAAACAGTGCACTTACTTAGGAGTGAACCTGCAAGTTACCCTAAAAATTACAGACCAATAACTTGCCTTTCAATGATGTATAAACTATACATGGGAATTGACGCCGACAGAGTTTATAGTCATTTAGATGAAAACTCAATTATAGCAGTAGAACAAAAGAGCAATAAAAGAAAGTCATATGGAATAAAGGATCATTTGTTGTTAAATAAAGTTACAGTAGAGAACTGTAAAAAGGGGAAGAATCTAAGTATGGCATGAATTGACTACAAAAAAGCATTTGATAGTATCCCACATTCATGGATAACAGAATGCTTAAAAATGTATAAGATACACCCCTACACTGATTGACTACATTACAGTAACCATGAAATAATGGCAAACCACTTTGCAATTAAACCATGATAAAGGACAGATTATTATCCCAGGGATAAAAATTCAAAGGGAGATATTCCAGGGTGACTATCTGTCACTGTTGCTATTCTGCCTTGCCATTAATCCATTAAGGTGTTTACTTAACAGCTTAGGCCATGGCTATAATTTGGCTCCTAAAAAACAACAAAATCTAATTACTTCTCATGTTCTCTTTGCTAATGATTTAAACCTGTATCATCAAATGAGGAAATGAAACAGGTTGTCAAAACTTTTTCAGATGATATTAGGATGTCATTTGGTCTTGATAAATGTGCAAAAGCAACCTTTAAAGCAGGAAAACTGCAGCACCAGGAACATCAGTTTGGGACAAGAATGTGATATAAAAGAACTTGAGCAAGAGGGAGTGTATAAATACTAGAGAACTGATGAAGGATCAGCAATAAAACATGAACAAATGCAAATAAAACTCCTTAAGGAATACTTTAGAAGACTTAAATTAATCCTGAGAACAGCAATGACATCTAGGAACAAGATCCAAGCTATAAATCTATTTGCTCTTCCTGTCCTAACTTACAGTTTTGGAGTGACTGACTAACCCCAAAAAGTGCTGGATAAATTAGACATTAAAACAAGAGCGATGCTTCATGCTCACCAAATGATTTATAAATATCAGTGTATACCAAGATTATATATTCTCCATTCCTAAGGAGGGATGGGCCTCCTTGAAATTGATTACATGTATAGATCTGCAATTGTGGGATTCCATACGTATCTACTGACCTCACAAGATCCAAATGTAGTGAAAGTTTTGAAACATAAGGAGAATAAATCTAAAATGACTTCCCTGTTTAATTTAGCAGAAGCATATCAACGTCAAGCAGGAATGGAAATAAAACCAGAAGTAGATAAAAACCAGGCAGCAACTGAATGTGCCAAAAAGCAAAAAAAAAAAAAAGAATAGAAGGTGAAGGACCAGATGAGAAGGCAAGAAATGTGGAAAAAAAGAAACATAGTTGCAAGTATAGAAACCTTCTGGAAGTACCTCATGTTGATCAGGAATGAACGCAGGAATAGTTAAACTAAGAAATGAAAGGTTAATATTGGCAGCCCAAAATAGTGGGCTACGTATATGCTGGTTTGCAAAGTCCACTGAACATGTGGGAGAAACATATAAATGTAGGTTTTGTAAAACCGAATTGGAAACAGTCACTCACCTTGTTGCTGGTTGCGACACACTAATGGCAGAAGGATTGTATATTGAAAGGCATAATAATGTGGTGAGACTGTTACACTGGGGATTGTGCAAACATTATGGTATTGAAGTGGCTGAAAAACATGAGTCACAAAGCATCATAGAAAATGATGAAGTTTATATCATATGGGATCACCCATTACCAACAGTCCAAAAGACAGATGCTAGAAAACCGGATACAGTGGTCCAAGAAAAGAAGACAAAAGTAACATTGATCATTGAAATTGCCACACCCAGTGACTACAGTGTCTTGCATACAGAGAGACACAAAGTCATAAAATATCAGGATCTGCAGACAGAAATGAGAGCAATGTGGAAGAAAGATACCCAGACAGTTCCAACAGTAGTAGGAGCAACAGGTCTTATAAAAAAGAATTTACAATCGTATTTGGATATGTTACCAATACATGCAAGTCCATACAAACTGCACAATGAGTCATTACTGGGCTGTGAAGAGCACTACCGGCTGACATCAAAGACTGAAACAATACTAATTTCATGAACTTTAATCATACTTTTACTTAGGAATGGGGTCCATTCTCGTTATGGTATTAGAAACCCAAAAGACTTGGGGAAATTAAATAAGGAAGAAACACTAGCTCATACCAATCTCCATTAATATCCACTTATTCTTTCCAAACATACAAAAACCTGTCTAAAAAAATCACAGGAAGGTCCTTCCCAATAGTTAAAATACCACAACTTAATACTCTCCCTAACACTATTGGTCTGTTCTTTTTTCTAATGTTTGATCCCACCACCGGTTTTGAATTCTTTTTCTACAATTGTCCCAATACACGATATTTTACTTCCATTTATTAAAAGAAGGCTGAGGGGACACATTTGCCTGTGGATTAATACAGAACTTAAGGTTAGAATGAAATCTAGAGATGATGTCCAGAAAGCCTGTAAAAGGGATCCTCTTAATAATCAACTACATCAAAACTTCCTTACCTTCATAAATGAAATTAGAGTAGTACCAATTCAGCAAAGGTAACATACCTAAGGAACAAGCAAGAAGCCACCTGGAAAAGGTGTAACATGTTCTGGAAAGAAATAAAACAGTTGAGAGGAGCATTAAATAACTCCCCATTATTTGAGAACAATCCCATAAAAAACAATCAATCCTGTTTCAATGATTAATCATGCCTTCTGAACTCCATCTTAAAGGACATAAACAGCTTTCCCACTCCATCTCAATCCACATGGTCATATGAAGAAGTAATTGATTTATTTTTGCTAGTAGTGTCATATGCAGCAACCTTTCACTTTACTCCAATCACTGTCAAGCAGACCAAAACTCTGCTACATAAATGTACTAAAAACAGGTTGCAAATTCTCCAAGTTACAGTTACATTCCTACTAATTAAAACTCTCTGCTGGAAAAATTGCAAAATACCTAACTTATATCTTTAATGCATCACTTATGTCTCCTTTTGTCCCGTCAACATTCAAGCATGCATTGATAATCAATCACACTGTCAACAATCTCAACACCTTTAGAAATAAAAAATTACAGACCCATCTGAAATCTATGCCCTATAACAAAACTATTTGAAAAAACTACTACATAACCAACTACTAAAGGATATTAACAGTTATCTGTTGTGTGCAGCTCAAAATAACTTTCACAATGCCTTTTAGCACCTTAATGGTTACAAACACTACATACTGCAACATAGGTTCATAGGGTCTATATTAGATGAATGAAAGTTCATATTAGCGAACGCTCACATGCACGAATATTGCGGAACACGAAACCGCAATTGTGAGATCGCGGTACAGTGAGGATGGGAATATTTGCCCTTTACTCACTGTAGTGTGATCTCGGATTTGGAATATATATTTAGGGGGGTGTGGGGCAGGGGTGTAGCTAGGATTTTCAAATTTGTACTGACAGCTCTCAAACTGCTACCCCCCTCCCCAGCCAAGCTACAGCCATTCTCGTAATTCACGGTTTTCTCTTTTAGTGTCGATGAAGAGGCATTCGCTGTAATGCCTCTTCAGTAATATAATATAAATTAACTCAAACTCGGTTCCTTGAATTGAAAATTAACCTGAAATGTCAGTTCTTTGAAAAATGCAGCATGGTAGTTGGGGTAGAGTCTTTATGCTTTTGTTTTCTGTAACTAAGGTACAGGTTTTGAGCTTGAGTAAATTACTAACCACCTGCTACCACTAACTAGGATGTTTCATTCACACACACACCCCTACCTACCTCTTAGTGCAAGAAATATGAACAAAGCCTAAAATAAACAGGGACAGATATTAAATAATGTTCTCGTGAACTTAGAAAGTTGCTAGAATAACAGGATTTGTGCTAGTATGAATTTTTCTAAAGGACATGAAGTCTGAAGCTCAAATGTCTGTCATTATTTAGCAACTTAGTGACTTCATTCCTAAATGATTTGCCAGAAAACCACACGTTTTATGAGGAACAAACCAAAAATAAGAAGCAAATATCTATTCATTCTGCAAAAATATGGACAGCTGAGAGGTATAGTTCAACCAGAGCTGTCTGAGTTTGCTGCCCTTCCCCTCTCAAAATCATGGTCGATTGGAGCCTCCTACCTGCAACCATTCTAGTGTCCCATTTCTTGGTTATTTTGCCCCATTTACCATAAACACTGTAATGTGCATACTGCTTTACTTCTGTGATTATTTGGATTTCATTTCAAAGCTTTATTTTGCATTTTTACAGCACAAACCCCAATAGGTATCTGCTAAACAAAGCAATGCAGTCTCACAATGAAAACAGACTTAGCATTAAAACTTCTCTGCCCTTGAAATTCACATGCATTGAAACAACACTGAAACCCACATTCAAAGAAAATACATTTTGCCAGTGGCAGATAAAGATCAACTTTGGGCTGTTTTCAAATCATAGGCCCCTTGAACACAAAACATACACATGCTCTTTGATACACCTTCCCGATTGTATTAAATTGTATTCCTTGTACAATACAGTACAGTTGTTAGAGGGCATTTTAAATTTATTGTTTTGAACATTAGTAAACAATGAAACAAAATGCATGCACCAATGACAAAACTACCCAATTCAGAACATTTCCATCATAAAAGTCTACTCAACCTTCTACAGTACACCAGTATCAGTAAATATGCACAATCTCTGAAGTGTAAAAGTCATCTAAATAATTCCACATTAAAGAAATCTGTAACAATGAAGAGGTTGCTGCTAGCAAACAACTTTATATGTCATTGTTTATTCATCTACAAATAAAGTGCCTGTTGCCCTTGAGGAATAAATTGCCTATGCTGCATGCATTAAAAAAATGATAAGCTAGTAATATCGCAATAGGGACTGTATGGCAAACTGATAATAGGTTCATAGTTACTACTCTAGGTATCTTTGCCAAAAAGGGCTGCAGCATCCACCCACTTTACAACACAGTACAGTATCAGCAATGCATCTATCTACTGTGGGAGTAGAACCCACAACCTTCTGCATCAAAAGCAAGTACACTACCTGTTGTCCTATTAACAATACAAGTAGACTCAGAATAAGGAGCACTAAAGTTTTGTTCCCCTGCAGCTCTCAGCTCCTTGTAAAATCTACTCGACACACAGTTGTATATCTGAACTTCGCAGCACAAGAAATCTGGAAAAAGCCGAAATTTATTGGGGGGGGGGGGACAAAAGCCCAAAAACCAGGGACACATTTTAAACATTGCTTGTACAATGTTGGAAAGTTGCTAGAATAAAATGCTGTGTTACCACCATACATTTCACTGCCACGTCTTTAACCCAGGGGGCCCTGTGCAAAACAGTCAGAGAAACATACCACTATGCCATATCAGCTGTTTTGTGAAAGAGAGGAAGACAAACTTAAATGGCTACCATTTAGTGAATTCAGTTCTCACCATAGCTGTCAAGCTTTTGGCAGAAAACACCTGAAAAAAGCCAATAATGGGGGAATACAGCCCCCAAACATATTCAGTGAATTCAGTTCTCACCATAGCTCTCAACCTCTTAGCAAAAAACATGTGGACAAAGCCAGTAATGGGGGGGAATACAGCCCCCAAACATTCAATGAATTCAGTTCTCACCACAGATAGCTCTCAACCTTAACACAAAATACCTGGACAAAGCCAATAATGGGGGAATACAGTCCCACAAATAGGGACAAATTTCAAACATCCATGTTATAAACTTAAACATCTGCTAGAAATAGAAGTTATGTTCTTACCATAACGTTCCATGTTAGTTGTCTTCTTCTCGCCTTCTTCTTGCTGGATGGGTTCGGAGCCGACCTCGGCTCCGACTCGGCCACTCTAAAAGCTCGAGAGTTGGTTCCACCGGCTCGAGGCTCCCCTTATATCCCACAATGCTAGGCGTGAGTTACCTCAGATCTCGTTTGTAAGCTAGGCCCAGCTTATAATAGTAACAGAATAACTATAAACAAAGTCCACCTCTATAAACCAGGGAGAAGAGAAGGGTGACCTACATCCTGATCCAGGAAAATATGCACAGCAGCATATACCTAAAGTAAAGAGGTGGTAGAAAGAGAGGTCACAATCAAAAACTCCTCTAGGTCTGTCCAGGCCAGGGGGAAGGAGGGTGGGACGCAAGAAGAAGTCGAGAAGGAGACAACTAACATGGAGCGTTATGGTAAGAACATAACTTCTATATGTTAAGTTGTCTATCTCGCCTTCATTCTTGCTGGATGGGACCGCGTCCCTAGCACCTTGTCCCGGGTGGCCTAACGGAACAGACTCTTGAGAACAGTGGAACCAAAGTTAGCTCTATGCCTAGAAGCTAAATCCAACTTATAATGAGAAATGAAAGTGTGAGGAGTAGCCCAAGTAGCCGCTGTACAAATGGTGTCAATAGGCAGTCTGTCTTGGAAGGCTATAGAAGTAGCCAAAGCTCTGGTAGAATGGGCTTTAGGTTTGTTAGGCAGCTTTTGGTGTCTAATTTCATAAACAAGGGAAATCAGAGATGTTAGCCATCTAGATAATGATACCTTTGAAACTGAAAGTCCCTTCCTGCCTTCTGCATAAGAGACAAACAGCTGGTCAGATTTTCTGAATTGTTTGGTTCTATCCAAATAGTACCTTAACTGACGATGAACATCTAGCCAATGCAATTTTTATTCAGACCTGTTAGAATATTCTGGAAAAAAACACAGGAGGTCAATGCTTTGATTTAGGTTAGACGCCGAGGCTATCTTAGGTAAAAAAGACGGGTTGGTTCGTAAAGATACCCTGTCCTTATGGAACAACAGATAAGGAGGTCAACAGCTGAGTGCATGAAGTTCTGAAACTCTTCTAGCTGAAGTAATAGCTACCAGAAAGAGTGTCTTCCATGATAGCAATTTTAAAGAACAGGAGGCTGCAGGTTCGAAAAGGGAAAGAATCAACGAACTAAGAACTAAATTTAGGTCCCAAGGAGGAGGATGATTTCTTATAGGAGGTCTGAGTAGAAAAACTCCCTTCAAAAAAGCTTTGCAAAGCTTGTGGGACATTATGGCAGACTCTGAAATGCCCACATGAAAGTTAGAAATAGCTGCCAATTGAACTTTAAGAGTAGAAGGAGATGAACCTGCATGGAAGAGTTCAGCTAGAAAATCAAGGACCATTTGGATGGAAGCAGTGAAAGGATCTATGTCCCTTCCTTGAGCCCAATAGGCGAAACGTTTCCACTTACTCAAATAAATCTTTCGAGTGGAAGATTTATGGGAAGCTATCAAAATATCTCGGACAGAGTGAGATATTTGAGGAAGCCTGGCTAAGGTTGGAATTGGAGGAACCGAGCAGTGAGGTTCAGAGAGGAAGGAGCGATGAAACTGACCCGACTGATGGATCAAAAGATCTGGAACTAGGTCCAGATGCCAAGGTCGCTCAACAGAAAATGATGTAGAAAGGGGAACCAAACCTGTCGAGGCCAGTAAGGAGCAATGAGGATCAATGAGGCCTTCTGAGCGATAGCTTTCTGTATCACTTGAGAGATTAGTGGGAAGGGAGGAAATGCATACAGAAGTCCCGGGGCCAAACTTGGACTAGAGCGTCTCTGCTGGGCTGGCCTGGTAAAGGGAATAGGGTGAAATAATCTCTGCACTTGCTGTTTTGGGGAGTAGCAAAAGGTCGCAGCAAGGCTGACCCCACTTGAGAAAAATTTCTCTCACAACAGAGTCTTTCAGAGACCACTCGTGAGGCATGAGGATAGCTCTGCTCAACTTGTCCTCAATTTGATTGGACTTCCCGGGGATGTGCATTGCTATCAGAAACCGCTGAGAAGAAATCGCCCATTGCCACAGTCTGAGTGCTTCTCGACACAGGGGGTAGGACCTGGTTCCGCCTTGTTTGTTGATATACCACACTACAGACATATTGTCCGTCTGGATTGCTATCGTTCCCAAGGGAAGAGAGTCTTGAAGGGCTTGCAACGCTAAAAGCACTGCTCTCATCTCTAGAACATTTATGTGCAAGTGGCATTCATCTGGTTGCCATGTTCCTGGACAGTTCTGCCCTGATAATGCCCCCACCCGATCAGGGAGGCGTCCGTTGTCAGAGTAGCAACGGAGGAAGGGACAAAGGGTCTTCCCAATAAGAGCTGAGGGAAGACATCCACCACAGAAGATGATTTCTGCATGTTTGCGTAATCATAATGGTGTGGGACATCGGAAGTTGCTGGTATGACCATTGCGTGAAGAGCATCCATTGAAGGATTCTCATGTGGAATCTGGCTAATGGAAGCAGAGGTATGGCAGCCGCCATAATCCCCAACACTTTCAGAACTAACCTGGCTTTGATTCTGTTGCTGCTGAAGAGGCGAGACCAGTTTGTGTATGTCTGTTATTCTCTGATCTGTTAGTCTCTTGAACATGTTGACTGTCTAGATTTAGCCTATGAAGGTAATAGTACGACAAGGCGACAAAACAGACTTTTCGCAATTTATTGAAATGCCTAAATTTTGACAAATGCGAAGGTGTAGTCCCTGGCCAATAGAAAAAGATGCTTGGTGGGAGCTGTGAGGAGCCAGTCGTCCAAATATGGAAACACCTGGAATCCTTGGCGTCTCAGGTGAGAAGCTACCACTGCCATGCATTTGGTAAACACCGGGGCAGTGGTGAGACCAAAGGGCAGGGCCCTGAATTGAAAATGACTGGTTCCCAGCCTGAAGCGGAGGAATCTTCTGGAGCGTCTGTTCATTTTATGTGATAGTACGCATCCTGAAGGTCTATAGAGCACATGCAGTTTCCCTTTGGCAAAAGGGGAAGGATGCACGGCGGCGTGACCATCCGAAAGCTTGTTTTCTTGACTGACTTGTTCAAGATACTGAGATCCAAAATTGGTCTCCAGTCCCTGTTTTCTTTGGAACTAAAAAGAACCTGGAGTAGATTCCGGATCCTTGCTGGTCTGCTGGAACTGGCTGAATTGCTCTTTTTGCAAGCAGCTTTGAAATTTCCAAAGCTGCAAGATCCCTTTGAGTGGGTGGAACGTCTGGAAGGGATTTTTTTGATTGGTTTGGAATGCGAACGAAGGGAATGGAATAGCCTTCGGAAATGATGGACTGTACCCATTTGTCTTGAGTCAGGGATAGCCAGGCTTCTGGGTACAGTGACAATCTTCCCCCGACTGCCTCCAAAGGTGGGCAGTCGGGCAACACCTCAGGGATGCTGAAAGGGCTTATCAGAGAAGGCTTCTCGATTGCCCTGGTTCTGCGGACCCCCCCTGCCTCTAGGGCGACGTCTACCATTGTTGTTCCCCCCTCTGCCTCTGGCGGGGAACCGACTCTGTGCGTCAGGCGAAGTCCCTTGAGATTGTTTACGGAACCACATTTTCCCACTTTTCTGGCCTTTGGGGTAAGGCCTAGAAGGAGTAGAAAAACAGACTCCGATGGCAGAAAGAGTCTTGCCATCTGTCTCGCACCTAGTCAAGGTTTCTTTCACTTGAGGACCAAAAAGAGATGATCCATCAAACGGGGAATTAGTGAATGACGTTTTAAAGGGGTCCAAAGTTGCATAGCCGCATCCAGGCATGCCTGCGTAAGGCCACACCTGTCCCTCGGCCCTGCTCGCTCCATCAGCCGCATAAGAAAGGAGGCATGGAGGAGTTAGCTATGGAGTTCAGGGTAGCCAGCTGAGTGTTCATCTTGTCTTGAAAACCGCAGCCATAGGATCCTTCAACATGTCACTCGCTTCTTTGATCAAGTCTCTTTGAAGACGAGTAAAATGGCATAGGTAGTTCAGCGAGCATAGCAAAGGTCGGTGGCGAGAACATCCGCTTCCGTACCTGTCCATAGACCTAGATTCTTTGTTAGGGGATGAACAGGCACTGAAGGATCAGCTAGTTCCTTCTTGGTGGCAGCAGCTACCACCATAGCATCCACAGAAACACCTTTTGTGAGAAATTGCTTGTCAGTTGGTGCTGTTATAAATTTGGAAGGTCTCCTGGGGGTAGGGTCCACTGAATCAGGAGCCGTCCAGGCCTTCTTTGCAACCACCTGCATGAGGGGATCAAGGGGGGGGACACCCAGGAGGTGGAAGGGTGAGAGCCAAACGCCTCAAGATACACAGATTCATCCTCCGAAGGGTTAAGGGCTGGCCAATTTCCCCTCTGTTTCAGGATCTCTAGAATGTCTGCGAAAGAGACATCTTCAGAAGGGCGTGGGAACACTCAGAATCCTCTAAATCTGTGTCAGAGGTGACAGACTCAGGTGAGTCTATGTGCTTCCTCTTACACTTTCTCTTCCTAGGGGGCTCCCCTGCCAATTCAGGGGAGGCCTCGGAAGAGGATGAGATCCCCACAGGGGATTCTTGAGGAGCTGGCTCTCTGTGGTCTGGGATGAGGGAGTGAGTCGACATAACCAAAGGCACCGAAGAGGGAGGGGCGGACGGAGCCGACTGTGGAGTCGAACAAGGTTCCAACACACTCCGCATGACCTGGAACGCACCCCTGTCCGGCAGAGCCAGAGGTCCCCGCTCCGAGAAGCTGAGAACCTCCCTCGGCACCGACAGAGATGGCTCCGAGGCCGATGTCGGAGCCGAACTCACCAGCGCCGAAGCACCGAGAGGGAGAGGGGGGTCGGACAAGGGTCCGATGCCACTCACCCCCTTGGAGCCGACGAGGGAAGCCCGGCACCGAGATTCTTCAAAAGAAGAAATCGGAGCCGGCAGCCGAAGACAATTGTATCGGCTCCAACGCTACCACAGTCTCGGTCCCGAGACGTCCCGGCTCCGAGCTCAAAGGAGTCGGAGGAGGAATATTTATTGGAACAAGTTGAGGCATCGACTGATGAGTCGGACTCTGGAGCATTTGGGCCAGTGCCTCGGACTTCAAAAGTCTACTCACTACCCTCTGGAGGTCGTGATCTGAGAGCCTCGATGACCTGGAGGAGTGAGATCTGTGGCTCCATTCAGACAGCAGGGGAGACGCTGGAGCCGAATGAACGGAGCCAAGGGACGGTGACCTCGATCTCTTTCTAGATGTCGGCTCCGATGGTCTGATCGGAGCCGACCCAGGAATCTCTAATGCCTCGGCTCCAGCCGGAGCCGAGGAAAAGTACAGTTTTGTACCTACCATAAATGTAGATGTTCGAAGATCCACATTGCTGCAGTCCTTACACTTGGGTAGTCTGCTGTCCTCGGTCGGCCCGAATATCAAAGTATAAGGCTGACGTCGGTCAAGGCGCATTAGACTGACATCAGGACGTCAGGGTACAAATGCGCATGACCGACGTCATATCCTCAGTCTTTTCTTGCCCCAGATGTCAGAAGACCCTAAAAAGAAAGGTCAAAACCAAAAGACAGCAAACAACCAACCAACCACCCTTGCACTAATAATATGTACAATATATACAATATACACAATATTTACAATCCAACCCACACAACCGCCTCTAACTACAGAGGGGAAGGAGTTAGGGTAAATTGGACTGCAGCAATGTGGATCTTCGAACATCTACATTTATGGTAGGTACAAAACTGTACTATGTTCTTCATCTCACATTGCTGCAGTCCTTACACTTGGGTAGAATCCCAAAGCAGAGGTAAGGGCGGATGGCAAAACTATAAAGAAGCAGGAGCTGCCAAAATGCCCTGTAAAATAGCAGTGGCAAAACCAGCCCTAGATTTAGAGTAAAGTGGAAGGTGATAATGCTTAGAGAAAGTATGCACTGAACTCCAAGTAGCTGCCTCCAAAATATCTTTAGTTGCCACCCCTTAAAAAGCAGTCAGTGGCAGTAGCCCTAGTGGAATGAGGCCTAATCCCAGCTGGAATCTCCTTGCCATGATGGGAATAACAGAAAGCAATGCAAAACCCAATCCACTTAGAAATAGTTTGTTTTGACACAGGCTTGCCCTGAGAACTCAAAGCAAAAGAAACAAATAACTGCTGAGACTGCCTGAACCCTTTAGTTCTGCTCAAATAATATCGCAACTGCCTGTGTACATCTAAAGTGTGCAAAATCTTTTCCCCTTTATTTTGGGGATTTGCATAAAAAGTAGGCAAATGAATAGTTTGGTTTAAAGCCACACTAGAAACCACTTTAGGCATAAAGGAAGGATTAGTACGTAAAGATACCCTATCCTTATGGAAAATTAAGAAAGGCTCAACCGCCATAAGGGCCTGCAATTCAGATACCCTTCTTGCAGAGGTAATGGCCAACAAAAAAGCAGTCTTCCATGATAAATATTTCAACTCGGTAGTAGCTGCAGGCTCAAAAGGTTGTAGAGTAAGTTTCTCCAACACAAAATTGAGATCCCAAGCAGGAGTAGGAGCTCTACGTGGGGGTCTTATATTCTTTGCCCCTCTAAGAAATTGCTTGAACAAAGGATGAGAAAACAATGGTGGGTCACAGTCATAGTGAGCCGAAATTGCTGCAGCATGAACCTTAATAGAAGAGAAGGACAAACCTTTGTCCAGTAACTCAGTAAGATATTGAAGAGCCACACTTAAATTAGGCTCAGAAACATCAAAATCCTTTGCTGCACTCCAAAATAAAAATCTCTTCCATTTATCTGCGTACACTTTCCTTGTACTAGGCCTTCTAGCTTCCAAAATAACATTCAAAACTTGCTGTGGAAGTTGAGACCCTCTATGGTTCAAAACAGAATATGCCAGGCTGTTAGGTGAAGAGAGTGAAGCTTGACATTGAGCAAATGACTGTTCTCCTGAGACAACAGGTGTGGAATCGAAGGCAAAGGCCATGGAGGCTCCTGTACCAGACTTCTCAGTAATGGGTACCAGTGCTGTCGAGGCCAATCTGGAGCTATTAAAATCATCTTTGGCTTGTCCTGTCTTACCTTTAGAAGTACCTTTGGGAGGAGAGGCAGAGGTGGAAAGGCATACACATGAAGATTGCTCCAATTGAAAGAAAGAGCATCCACTTTCCAAGCTGTGGGATGAAACCTTTTCGTGCAAAACTTTGGCAGCTGGTGGTTTAGTGGAGAAGCGAACAGATCTATGTCTGGAGTTCCCCATGACACTGTCAATTTCTGAAATACATGAGGATCCAATTTCCACTCGTGGGGATCCATAATTCGTCTGCTCAACACATCTGCTAAGGAGTTCTGTGCGTCCGGCAGAAACCTTGCCTGAAGATTTAGCTGTAAACTGAGAGCAGTCTCCCACAAAATCATTGCTTGCCTGCATAGAGGATAAGAATCGTTCCCCTTGCTTGTTGATGTACCACATGACAGTTGTGTTGTCTGTTAGAATCAACACCTGCCCTGGAAGAAGTAAATCCTTGAAAGCTATTAATGCAAACTGGACTGCTAACATCTCCTTCAAGTTGATATGTAGATGTTGTAGTCTGGCAGGCCACTTGTCTTGTATCCACTTTCCATTTAGATGAGCTCCCCAAGCTTTGTCTGAGGCATCTGTCATTAGAATCTGACTCGCCTCTGGCCGGGTCACAGAGAGTCCCTTGTTTAGGTGACATTCCTGAGCCCACCACAAAAACTCCTTTTGAATGCAAGGTATTATCTGAATGACAGTGTCCAGATCCTGGCAGTGCTGAGTCCATACATTTTTGAGATACCATTGTAGCTTCCTCATATGCAGTTTGGCATTGGGAAGCCCCAGAATACAAAATGCCATGAACCCCAAGGCTTGAAGGACTGTCCTTGCAGTCAGCCTGGACTGATGAGACAACTGATGAAAGTAAAGGGAAAGATTCTTTTGTTTGTCCGGGGTCAAAAAGGCCATCTGGGATGCTGTATTCAGTCTTACACCCAGAAAGCACATGTCCTGAGAGGGTACTAGACTGGACTTTATTTCATTCACAGAATACCCCAGGCATCTTAGCACTGCTATCACATATTCCAAATGATGAAGAAGCTCGTCCCTTCCTTGAGCCAGAATCAGGCAATCGTCCAAATAAGGATAGATCTGAATTCCTTTTAGCCTGAAGAAAGCTATCACTGGAGCCAGAACTTTCGTGAACACTCTGGGCAGTAGATAAGCCAAAGGGCAATGCAGAGAACTGATAATGAGAAGTCCCAGCCCGAAAACGCAGATACTTTCTGCAACTCAGTCTGATAGGAACATGAAGGTAAGCCTCCTTGAGATCCAAAGTTACCATCCAATGATCTTTGCCCAGCAGAGGTAAAAGCTGTTGTAACGTCAACATTTTGAACTTGGGAATGTCCCGATAAGTGTTGAGGATAGATAAATCCAAAATTGGTCTCCACGTGTTCCCCTTCTTTGGTACTAGGAACAGGCGAGAATAAAAACCTAGGCCCACTTCTGGCATAGGTACCGGCTGAATGGCCCCTATTTGAAGCAGCAGAGAAATTTGTTTGTGAGCCTCTATTCTTTGCTGAGGAGGAACATCTGGCATGCCTTTGAAAGGAGGCAAGGTATGGAAATAAAACCTGTAACCTTGGTGTATGATATCCAATACCCATCTGTCTTGGGTAATTAAACTCCAATTTTCCTTGAAAAGTGCCAACCTTCCTCCCAAAGGTGCTGCCAGACGAGAAGGCTCTGGCAGCAGAAAAGGTAGGTCATTGGGTCTGTTTACGAAAGGACTGACCCCTGCCCTCACCCGAAGACTGTGCAGGTGAACTCCCTGTTCTAGGCCTGAAAGAGCCCTGAGCTCTGCCCCTACCACGTCTAGATCTACCCCTAGACTGGGAATCATAAGAAGGATACGTCCACCCCTTGGTAGGCCAATTTCTACTAAACTTTGGAGGCTGAACCTGCAAAAAATCTTTAACAGTCTGCATAGACTTAGCCTTGTCTTCCATTTTCTTTAAGACTGCCTCAACAGGTGAACCAAACAACACATCAGATTGTAAAGGTGCATCTAAAATCCTTGTCTTAACATGGTCAGATAAATTCTGATCCCTCAACCAGGCGTGCCTGCGAAGAACTGACCCAGTGGCAGCCACCCTAGACGAGGCCTGTACAGCATCAAAACCACATTGCAAAGAATGCTTACCCACCTGTTCAGAAACATGTACTAAATCTTGTAACTCTTTACACTCAATACCTTCCGCCAGAGCATCTACCTTAGACTTCAATTGAGAAAGTAGATAGTTTTGGTATTTCAACATGTGAAACTGGCAATTCAAAGCCCTCATAGCTAGGGTGGAAGAAGTATAGACTTTCTTTCCCCATCTATCCAAAGCCCTGGCCTCTTTATCTGGAGGAACCGGATTTTTAACAACAGAAGCCTTAACACCCTTAGGCCCCTGACTAACAGTTTCTGGGACCACCCTAGGACTCTTAAAAAGATACTTATGAGCTTCAGGCACCCTGTAATACCTATCCGGTTTAACAGGAGCAGGAGGCAAAGAATCAGGATTAAGAGAAGCCTCTGCAAACACATCTTCCACAACATCCAGAACAGGAGGTATAGCCAAAGGCCTATGCTGGGGTAAAACAAAATTCCCTAAGCCTTTTCCTGGAATCAGAGAAGTCCTGACCTTCCCACTTAAAATGCTCCCTCATGGAATGAAGAGTCTCTGAAAAGAAAAATCCTCAGGAGGAGAAGCAGAAGGAGTAGAATCATCCACATCAGAATCAGAATAAGGAGAATACTCCTGCAAGTCTTCAGCCGAAGACTCTGAAACATCCGAAGCCTGCTCAAAACTCCCCAACTCAGGTTCCACCCTAGGTCTCTTATCAGGAGGGGGCAAAGAACCTCTAATCAAAGTAAACAAATCTTCTGCCATTTTAAGCATATGCTTCTTGGGCACAGATCCTGAAGAACTAGGAGTGACACCAACTGAAGCTAAACCTGGCCTGCCTCTGGGAGAAGCCTTGGAAACAGAAGGAGAGGGCCTAACCACCCTAGGAAGGGAGGGGAGAACAGTAACCTGAGAAGCCCCTTCAGCCTGACCTGCCTCCTGAGAGGCCACATCCTGCAATAACAAAGTTTCCCCCTGGGACTCCAGAGAAACCTCCGGCGGAACCGCCGGCTCCACCGACACCTCTAAAGAACCGGCGTCCGGAACGGACGACTCTTCTTGCCTGGGCTTAGCTGCTTTATCCTTGCGCTTCTTCGAAGAAGCGGGCGTCGGAGCATCTGACGGCATATTATAATTGCACCGCTTCCCGAAGACTAACCTGGCACAATCTAACCTTCTCTTAATAGTGCGCTTATTGAATCTAGCACAAAAGCGACACCCAACAACGTCGTGCTCAGGCCCTAAACAAGGAATACACAAAGTATGATAATCTCTATGCGGTATCTGTTTCCCACAAGAAATACAGTTATTCACTTTTTCTGACATCCGGTAAACCACTGAGGCAAGAAAAACTAAAATATTCTAGCGGGTACTTAGCCAACTTTGACTCGGTCTGAAACTCCGAATTGAAAAATTTCAGAACGCATGAGCGGCACTTGCAACGCTGCTTCTGCATCGGACCATGCGGCAAAAAAGACTGAGGATATGACGTTGGTCATGCGCATTTGTACCCTGACGTCCTGATGTCAGTCTAATGCGCCTTGACCGACGTCAGCCTTATACTTTGATATTCGGGCCGACCGAGGACAGCGGACTACCCAAGTGTAAGGACTGCAGCAATGTGAGATGAAGAACATCCACAGATACTGCAGTCAAAGACTCATCGGCACCAGCCGGAGCCGATGAAGCAGTAGGCTTCGAAGCTTTAGGCCTCGACTCTGAAGCTGGAGCCGAGGTCTTGGAAGCCTTAGAAGGTTTCCCCGATGACACAGAAAGGGAACCTTCAGGCTTAATCAAACCCCTCAAAATGAGTTTATTTTTTCTCTCCTGCAGGACTCTAGGGCTGAAGCCATGGCAACAGCACAAGAGTCCTGCAGGTGTAAAGGTCCCAGGCAATACACACAAGAAGTGTGACCGTCTGTCAGAGACATTTTCTGACAGCACGAGTCACACTTCTTAAGCCTGAGACCTTTGTATCATGGACATACTCAAGGAACCGAAGTGTAATCACACACAGAAAACACACACACACAGATTACACTGATAGGGGTTCAAAGGGAATTATTTAAACTAAAGGTAAGTTAAGTTAAAACTCCTAATCAAACACATACACACCCTAAGGATAGGGAAGGAAGGGCCGAAGGCCTTAGGAAAGAACTATAAGTTCTTTAGAAAAAAGGGGGCTGGATAAAAGGAGAAGGGATAATATCCACTACACTAAGGGGAAAGAAAAATACACTAAGCTAGCTTAAGTCTAAAGAATTTAAACTAGTCTAACTTTCACTAACCTGGAGCCGGTAGAAAACACACCTCGATAGCTGTAGCGGCAAACGAGATCTGAGGTAACTCACGCCTAGCATTGTGGGATATAAGGGGAGCCTCGAGCCGGTGGAACCAACTCTCGAGCTTTTAGAGTGGCCGAGTCGGAGCCGAGGTCGGCTCCGAACCCATCCAGCAAGAATGAAGGCGAGATAGACAACTTAACATTAAACAGTTTTGTGTTACCATGTACTTTCTGAAGAATATGAAGTCTGAAATTCAAATGCCTGTTATTTTTAAACATTTAACCAGGAAACTAGTCTGACTTTGAACAAAAGACAATTTTCAGCAGAGCAGGGAGAAACTCCAGACGCATCTTTGTAAGATGGGAGGACAAGCAGACTCCACACAGAAGGCACCCCAGCCAAGAATCAAACCAGAGAACCTGTACCTGTCAGGCAGCAATGCTACCAGTGCACCACTGCACTACAGACTTTGCAAGCCAAGGAAAAATGTAGATACAGAAACCACAGATTTTATGAGGAACAGAACAAATATGAGGCAAAAATCTACAAATGTTTTTAGAAATGGTGGTGGATAGGGAATTCGGGTCCTTGCCACCTGCATCCAAGGTACAGGGTTCAAGCCTGAGTATCTCTACCCACCACCATTTGTTCTCTCTAGCCACCAGTATATAGCAACTGGGGCATTTCACACACACACACTTTCTGTCTCATACAGAAACAAACAGAACCACTAGTGTAAATTACATACACATCACTTACTTACCTTCTCTCTCAATGTAATGGCTATTTTAAATTCCACTCACGAGTGCGAAATAGGGTTATATCCACATTGGCATGCATGCGAAGCATGCATGATCCTCCTTAAACAAAAAGATGCTGCCTCCACGCAGAGAAGAAGCTTTTTGTTTGTTTGTTTATTTAAATTGTTTGCAAAGTTGCAGCTGTAAAAGTGGGAGGGAGCTCGGCCCTGCCTCACCCTATGGTTCTGGCACCCTTGCCTTTATCTTTCCCCCTGGATCCTAGTGCCTACCTTGTGCTACCCCTTGCACACGAACACTGCACTGAAGTGTATACAGTGAGTATACCTGCCGACGTCCTTTGGTATGCATTACAGGAGTATTGTAGATGCATGTCTGTAACATTTGTGTGTGTGTGTGTGTGTGTGTGTGTGTGTGTGTGTGTGTGTGTGTGTGTGTGTGTGTGTGTGTGTGTGTGTGTGTGTGTGTATCACCCACTCTGGAGACTGTATTTTCATATAATTTCTTTACATTGACTTTGGCAGTTAAGGTTATTCACAGTGCCATGGTAAAATTTCAAACATATTATACAAGGAACTCATAATTCAGTCCAGGTAAATAACTCAAAATTCAACTCAGTTAAACAACTCAAAAGTTAAATTCCTTTCTGACTTTAGATGTCAAGCTCAGTTGTTCAGTCTCTCTTGCTCTGTGCTTGACTATCACTCCACAATACATCCTCTCTCTGTCATGTTTTATTCTGTCAACAATGGTTCTTTTACTCTCTCACAGAAAGGCCTGCAGATCTCCCTCTTTCTCTATCACTCACCTTCTGTTAACCACACTTTTATAAGAAAGAGTGTATAATGTCCTCCATTCAGAGAAGGTGTAAAGTCATCCCTTCCCTTGCACTGCATGTACATTGATTTTTTTACTTTTTTGAATATCTTTGGTAAGTTTGTCACTTTTATATTTATTTCGTCTTGCAATAACATCCATTTTTTTGTAGTTTTTAGCTCTTGTGCAACAGTAGGTTATATATGAATATTATGCTTAAAATAACAGTGTGTGCTTTTGCTCAGACACAGAAACACAAATCCCATCCCATCCACATTTTCGTGCAGCTGATCATCTGTGACTTATAGTATGCATGTGAAAAAAACTAGCTGCTGTCAGTATGTCGGCTAAAATGTGTATTGATCTTGCATTTAGAAGCATTGACCTGCCTGCCTAATTATTTGCCTTTGTAAGGTATAAAAGACTGAGACATAACTGCAAGATTTCGCAGATGGAGGGTGGAATTCATAGAAATGCTTTGTTAAAGTGCAAATCGCCTTGCTCAGATAGAGAGAAAGAGAATTGTATTTCTCCAATTTAATGAAATTCATAACCATTCACAACCTGTTTGGTGCTGGATCATATTGAAGCATAATTTGCATGAGCATGCAACTGCTCATTTGAAAGCCCTGCCATCATGTGCAAATAAATAGTGCAGTTGTCTACAAGAAAATACACAAAGACGCATACTCTATGTAAGAACATTTACAAAGCAGTTCACTAGGATGTGTGATTACCTAAATGAAGTAGGTCATGACCCCAGAATACCGAGTTGCATTGAACTCTAATTGCTGTGTAGTATGATGTTGTTCTACTCAGCAGTGAGGAATCTACAAACCAGAACCCCTTGTCTACAATACAGCACCACTTGTGCAGCTTCAATTTGTACAAAGCTTGGCTATGAATTTGAGAGAGTATGACAAATGCCAGAACTAATAACACAATGTTTTACAATGGCTGGTGTTTGCAGAAATAAATTCAGGAAGAAATCACTAAGACTATGATTTGAAATATTTTCTTTACATGAAATATGTGTGTGGTTGGATTAAAGGGAATAAAAACCTTTGTGACAAAAGCATTTCATTTAGGAGGAGTTGTCCATTAAAGAAAAACAAAAATTAAGAGAAGTTTTCCGGTGTGCGGCTACACACACAGACACACACACACACACACTTTATTACTCACCAACCCTCGGTTGCAAGACCCTTGAGACCAACATCGAATCCTCCCGCTTTGAATAACGCTTCCCTCGTAGGCTCGTACATCCTCCCGCTTCACCATAATGTTTGAATAACGCTTCCCTCGAAAATCCTCCTGCATTCAACATAATGCTTGAATGAATCCTCCTGCTTTGAATAAGGCTTCCCGCTCGAAAAGCGCTGGCCGGAAATACATGTGCGTGCAGTGAGCTCCAGGCTGGCCTGCTGACGTCATCGTGCAGTAAAGCGCGAAAAACAAGAAAATTTAAAACGCTAACACTACCCCCTTCTTAATAAGTTGTAATGAAATCAGTACAGTGTGTATGCCTCCCGACGTCCCTGGTGTGGGGAGCGCAGCCCCCTACAACTGCAGTTTCGAGTAACTGGATATTTGCTCATGGGAGCGTTTGCTAAGATGAACTTTCATTTATCTAATACAGACCCGGTTCATAGGTAGGTACTAGGCTATTGGCCCTAGGGCCTCTATAAGCCTAGCCAGATGGTACCCTGGCTTTTGCCACCCAAGAAAATTATTTTCCTGTGCCTCTGTCAAGCAGAGCCAAAGAAGTGATCCCTGGGAGGAATTTCCTATCTCCCATCCAATTATCAAGATTGTTCTTGAAGAGTGCTAATGAGGAGCTTTGTTTGACATAGCTAGGTAGTTTGTTCCAGAGTATGGGAAGTCTCTGGGACAGGAATCTATCCCTCCAGCATGTTCTGTTTATTGTGGTGACAAGGTTTAGGTCCCTAGAGCATGTAGCTTGGAGGGACTGGGATTTCTTTAAGTGGAGCATGTCCAACAGCTCTGGGTTTGACATAGCTTTGTATGTTAGGCAGAGATCACCTCTGAGTAGGCGATATGCGACAGAGTAAAGCTGGAGTTTTTTGAGACGGTCTGCGTAGGGCATCTGTTTGAGGCCCGTAATCCTCTTTGTGAGGTATTTCTATGGCCTTTCCAGTTGGTGTAGATGTCTTGTGAGGTACATATCAAAAGGGGCGTTGTACTCTATAATGGGTCTAATGAGTGATGAGAAGAGGGAAACAATGACCTCTTTCTTCCTGGGTGAGAAATCTTTTGTGATGAGGTGTACCACATAGAAGGATTTCCTGACTACTGTGGTGATGTGATTATCAAAGGAGAGACTACTGTCCACCTGTGTCCCAAGGTCTCTTATCACACTTTCGATGTTAAGCAGACTATCGCCTAAGTGGTAGTTCATGGGTACAGAGTTTTTACCAAAAGGGATGACAATGCACTTTTTGGCATTGAGCTTGAGGCCATGGCTTTGACACCAGGCATCTGTCTCAGTGAGGCCCTTTTGTATGATGTCCACATCATTAGGAGTTTTGATTATGGCTCTTTGTTTGCAGTCATCTGCGAACTTTGTTAGCCAAAGACCTTCTGTGTCAGCCTGTACTTCAAAGAAGTAGATAAAAAACATGAATAATGTCTAGGCCTTTTGAAACAGCTACCATCATATTCTTCTCAAACTGAAAATATTATTGAGAAGAATATGACACAGTAGCTGTTTCAAAAGCCCTAGACATTATTCATGTCACAGTATACAGGTGGTACCTCACAATTTAACCGTAATCCATTCCAGAATGGCAGTTTAATTGCGAGACGCCATTTCCCACAAATAAAATTAAAAAATACACTAAAAATAAAAAAAAAATGTAGGGTACCATGATGTGAAAAGTATAACATCTCTTAAATGGAGGAGAGGATGTGGAGGAGGGACAAAGGAGGAATGGAGGACTACTGTACATTCCTAAAACTATGACTCACATGCCACAAAAATTTATTTGATGTTAAATCCATCTAATAATGCAGGCTAACATGTTTCCTGTCAAGTTAAAATGCATGCTCATTATATCATAGGACGACAGCACTTATGAAATGAATATCTGTTTTTTCTGGTTATGATTAATGTTTTATTTAGTTCACTTTAATATGATATAAATTATAACTTAACATGTCTTACAACAGTTTCCTATCCACATCCCCAAACGAAATAACATTATTACTTAAAACATCTTACAACAGTTTCCTATCCACACTGTAAAAGGAAAAAACTTCAAAGACCAATGCACGTTAGGCTCAAGCAAGGCACCTTTCATTACTTGCAGCAAGGAGACAAAGCATGTAGGTACAGGATTTGTCTGGCTCTTTGGTGATCAGTATGTTATTCTTATACAGTTCTCTTCATGTCACACAGAAAATGTTACTATTCTATTGCTGACGTAGTTGGACACAGCTTTCTGTATTTTTCACAGAAAATATTACCAGACTTATTGCTGACATGGTCAGATTATTTGCTGTCTTGCAAAAACATTTTGAGAAAAAACAACTTGGCCTTGGGCTTATTTTAGCTCACCTTAACTTTTCAGTTCTTCAATTGTACAGTTCTAATACATGTGTTACATTTTGTCTAGATTCAAGGTACATTTCTAGTTTTGGTACAAGCAATGCTGACTATGGTTTATACTTTCAGGCATCTATTGTTTTCTTTATCAAAGCTTTTAGCAGCTGCATATTTTCTCATGGCATAAGCAGAAATGAAATATCTCTTTGTTAAGTTTCATGACATTAGCAGAAATTAAATGTCTCTTGTTAAGTTTCTAATAGCTGTGCAGATTCATGCAGTGTGAACAGAATAAATGTATTAACCCTTTTAAACCTCAAATGCACTAAGCATGCATATTACTATTATATATTTTTCTAACACACACCCCAAAAGAAATAATAACACACAATATAATGTATACTGGTGTGCCTGTTTTTTTAATCCCTCTCCAGGATGTTGCTCAGTGGCTCCCCTACTTGTCTCATTCATTCAGGTGAGTCAGCATTATACACTTGTGCCCATTCTCTCTGCCCAGCCCCAACCAGTGTCCATGCCAAAATCTGAACATGAGTCACCATACTTACACTATTTACAGAGTCCACTTAGTCTTTAGTTGTTGGAAGGGGAGTCTTCTTCACCCTGTCATGCCTGTTTCCTCTGGGTTTTTTTTTTTGGCAGGTGTAGGTGAAAAAAAATTGTCCACGGTGACTTGTCTCTCCCTCTTTTTCAGGACAGTCTTGATGTGGTGCATGATTGTGTTGTTAAACAAGTCCATCATCCTGCTGATGTCACCTGTGTTGGGGTGCCACTCCATGACTGTAGCCTGCACCTTCTCCCAGCTGGATAAAAGTTCTTTAATGCAAGCTGTTGGCATAGGTCCTTTTTCCATGGTGTCCTCATCTTCAGAAGAAATTTCCCTTTCTTTTTCTTTGAACTGCTCATTGCAAAGTGCTGTAAATTCCTCCATTGTGAGCTTGTCATCATGGTCTTGCAGTAGTTCCTCTACATCCGCCTCATCCACCTCCCCTATGTCCAGGTGCTCTGATGTGGAAACAATGCCTTGCAGCACTTCAGCTGCTTCAGTATTTTCAGCTGCTTCATCCACAGTTTTGTCCTGGGAAAAGGAAGGAACAAGTTCCCGCCAGGCTGCACAAAGGGCTTTCTGCGACACTCCATCCCAGGCACTTTTGATCAATTATATGGCATGAAGAATGTTGAACTCAGTCTTCCAGAATTTCTTCAGTGTTTCATCTGAAGAATGGGTCATGTCGAAGTGCACTGAGAAGAGTGCTTTTGTGTAGAACGGCTTGAAGCAGGCATTAAATTGTTGCTCCGTAGGTTGAATAAGAGATGTGCTGGGAGGCAGGAACTGAACCTTGATGGAATCGTAATCTATCTGAAGAATTTCCTGTCCAGAAGAGCTTTAATTGGCAAATTGTTCTCTGTTAGGTACTTCTTGACATTTGGAGCAAACTCCTCGAAAATCCAATACTTGAAAACTGACTGGTCTACCTAAGCTTTGGTGTTTGATTTCTACATTACAGGTAGTTTTGATTTTATAATCTTTTTTTCCAAAGCATCTTGAGTTTTCTGAGTGATACACCAGCAGAGGCTTCAGCATGAAGTCTCCAATGACGTTTACTGCTAGGGGGAGTGTGAGCCTATCTTTCATGAGCTTGTGACCTGGAATCCTAGCTTCTTCTTGGGTTATGTAAGTCCTACTTGGCAATTTCTTCCAGAAAATCCCTGTTTCATCACAATTAAAAATCTGTTCTGGCAGATAGCCTTCTCTCTCTATGAATTCTTCAAATGCTTGACAAATTTCTGTGCACCTTCTTTGTCAGTACTAGCTGCCTCTCCTTGTCTCAGAACAATATGGATACCACTACTTTTTTTAAATCTGTGGAACCATCCCTTACTTACTTTAAATTCCTCTGTTTGCTGTGAGCTACCTCCTAGAGTATTTTTTGTAGGTCTTCAAAGATGAGCTTAGCTTTCTCACAGCTCATGGTCTGAGTTATTGGCTCTTCCCCCTTCATCTGCCTGTCCTGGATGAAAAGAAGAAACATCTTCTCCATATCTTCATGAATTGTTTTTCTGTGTTTGCCCAAAACCTTTCTTGCTCCTTTTGACACCTTATTACCCACGATGCTTTCACTATCTTTCGAAAATGTTTAGACGGTAGACCTAGGCATGCCATACTGTTCTGCTATTCATCCTATTTTACCTCCTCACTCAATTTTACTTATGATTTCTTTCTTCTTTTCAATGCCCAGCCACTTATTTTTCTGCCAGTATCACTCTTCTTTTCATTCTTCTTTGGCCCCATTTCTTCACTTCTTCACAGCACTTAAAAGAAACAACTGCACTACATAAGTAACACAACAACAACAGGAAACAAATGACAACTTTTCAGCTCCCTTTCCAGGTAGAATTGTGGGACACTCAGGTGGCCAAAAGCATGTCTGAATTGCGAAACAGTTGACTTGCACGGTAGCTGAATTGTGAGGTACCGCCTGTATAGTCATATTTCTCTTTATATAGGTCTGTATGTTTGTTTTCAAAAATGATAAAAAGTTTAAATAAATAAATAAACTCAAAAAACTAAACTTTGGTGAAAATTTGGACCCCTACTCTTCTCTGTTTACACCAATAATCTAGCCTCTGCCACCAAACATGGCACACACATACAATACGCAGATAACTCAACCATCATCTGCTCAGCCCAGTCCCTACCCAAACTGCAAAAAGTCACACAGGAAGCCTTTTCCTCTGTTGAAACTTGTTTATCCGATGCCCAATTAATGCTCAACCCAAACAAAACTAAACTACTCATCTTCCAACCCACCAAACATACTCTAAACAACTCTCACTTTAACATCACAGCAAAAGACAACACCGCTATATACCCAACTGAACACACCAAATTTCTAGGAGTGGAAATAGACTATAAACTAAAATTTGACATTCTCATATCCATGACCATAAAAAAAGTCCACAAAAAACTAGGAGCATTATACAGAAATAAGCAAGTTCTCACCAAAGCAGCAAAGATTTCAACAGCAAATTCCCACCTTATCTCCACCCTACTTTATGTCTCTCCAATATATACCAACCTAAGGCAATGCAATCTAAACAAGCTAGAAACCTGCTACAACAAAATCGCCAAATTCACCACTGGGGCATCCTACCGTAGTCACCACTGTCTCTCACTTGCTGAACTGGGCTGGCTTGAATTCCCTCACCTCCTTCAGTGGTATCAACTCTCACTCGCCCACAAACTAGCAAACCATCCACTAAATGTCCCATCCCTCCAGAATCTACTCCAACCCTATCGCACCACCAGACCACTAAGATCCAGCAACAAAAATCACTTGCAGATCACTAAAGCCAATAACTCTGCTAGTGAAGCACTATTCTCTTGGAGCACAGCCAAATTATGGAACTCCCTCCCACCCACAATTACCTCCATACCATCATGTACCCACTTCAAAACTTTACTAAAAGCGCACCTAAAAACATGCTGGCTATGCCCTTGCAACTCCCACTCTAATATCACCCACCCCATCCAACCACTACCTTTCTTTCCAGTCCACTAACTACCTTGATTATAGCAAGCTCAGATGCTCATAAGCCTAGTACTTATACAGCAGGAACTTCTTATTGTAACATTTGTTAATGTCTGTTGTGTACTTCACAGATAAAGATTCTAGTTGTCTACTGATGTACTATGTTCTTCATCTGTAAATATGTTGTAAGTAATTGCTATGTTAAACTGTTAATCGCTATGTAATCCAAAGTAACTACTGTTTGTTTATTTTAACTGTAGAGCTTTTCTCCCGGGGCCTCCGCTGAAAATGGACCTACATCCATTTGGACACTCCCGGTCAACAAATGTAAAAAAATAAATAAATACCATCCTCTGGTTCCAAAGTTATTTACAAAACATATATTTCAAGTTTACTACAACAACTCACTCTCCTTCATAGACTCTCTCAACACAGGAGTGTCACAAGGCTCTGTTCTTGGCCCTTTACTATTCTGTCTCTGTTGATGACCAACTATTAGAACTTCCTAATATCAAAGTACACATGTAAACATACAATATACTACTCATAAAAGCCAGTAAAAAAAAATATCAATCTGCAAAGTAACCTACAAGACGAATTAACTCAACTATGCAACTGGTCACCCTCCAGTAAACTGCTAATTAACCCCACCTAAAAAAAGATAATGCCATGGCTTTGTGCCCCCACAAGGAAACTCTCCTCCCATTACAATAAAGAATCACAAAGGTAGCAACATCCCGATTTTCAAAAAACTGAAATAGCTTTGCCTAATCTTTGATCCAGCTGTCATTTACAGCTCACAATGACTATATAACCACTAAAGTACTAAGACAACGGAAACTCTGTTACAAGATTACTCACCTGCTCTCTCCAAAGGCCATTTTAGCCAATGCTGAAAATGTTTTACTGCCTAAATTGGAACAAGGTCTCCCATTCTTTGTCCTCCACTCTGCATATACAGTGGATATAAAAAGTGTACACACCCCTGTTAAAATGCCAGGTTTTTGTGATATAAAAAAATGAGACCACAATACATAATTTCAAAACTTTTCCCACCTTTGATGTGACCTATAACCTGTACAATTCAATTGAAAAGCAAACAAGTCTGTTGGGGGAAAAATATAAAAACTAAAAAACGTACAATAAGCTGGTTGCATAAGTGTGCACACCCTTAAACTAATACTTTGTTGAAGCACCTTTTGATTTAATTCCAGCATTCAGTCTTCTTGGGTACACACCTGCCATCAATTAAAGAGACTCAAATTAACCCCAAATAAAGTTCAGCTGTCCTAGTAGGATTTTCCTGACATTTACTCAGTTGTCTGCTACAGCAAAAGCTATGGTTCGCAGAGAGCTTACAAAGCATCAAAGGGATCTCACTGTTGAAAGGTATCAGTAAGGAGAAGGGTACAAAAAATGTCCACAGCATTGGATATATCATGGAACACAGTGAAGACAGTCATCAAAAAGTGGAGAAAATATGGAACAGCAGTGACACTGCAAAGAACTGGATGTCCCTCCAAAACTGATGAAAAGACAAGACGAAAACTAGCCAGGAAGGCTGCCAATAGACCTACAGCAACACTGAAGGAGCTGCAGGAATTTCTGGCAAGTGCTGGTTGTGTACTACATGTGACAATAATCTCCCATATTCTCCATATGTCTGGACTATGGGGTAGGGTTGCAAGATGGAAGCCTTTTCTTAGACAGAAAAACATCCAGGCCAGTAAAAATTCACAAAACAATACATCAAGTCTCCCAAAAGCATGTGGGAAAATGTGTTATGGTTTGATGAGACCAAGGTTGAACTTTCTGGCCACGATTTCAAGAGGTACGTTTGGTGCAAAAACAACACTTCACATCACCAAAAGAACACCATCCCCACGGTGACACATGGTGGTGGCAGTATCATGCTTTGGTGTTGCTTTTCTTTAGCTGGACTGGGGCTTTAGAAAAGATGGAGGGAATGATGAACAGTTTCAAATACCAGTCACTTTTGGCCCAAAACCTTCATGCATCTGCTAGAAAGCTGAAGATGAAGAGGAATTGCACCTTTCAACACAACAATGACCCCAAGCATACATCCAAATCAACAAAAGAATGGCTTCACCAGAAGAAAATTAAAGATAGAATGGCCCAGCCAGAGCCCAGACCTAAATCCAACATAAAATCTGTGGGGTGACCGGAAGAGGGCTGTGCACAAGAGATGCCCTCGCAATCTAACAGATTTGGAGTGAAGAGTGGGCAAATATTGCTAAGTCAAGATGTGCCATAATTCATACCTCTCAACCTCTTAGAGCAAAAAATCTGGACAAAGCCTAAAATGATGGGGGTACAAACAGGGACAGATTTTAAATATTGCTCTTACAAACTTAGAAAGTTGATAGAATAATAGGTTTTGCATTAGCATGAATTTTCTGAAGGATGTGGAGTCTTAAACTCAAATGTTTGTCATTATATAATGACTTCAATCCTCAGCTATTTGCCAGAAAGGTACAGATTTTAGGAGGAACACACTAAAAATATGAGGCGGAAATCTGTACAGTTGAGCGGTAGCCAATGCTGATAGACTCTTACCCAAGAAGACTGAATGCTGTAATTAAATCAAAAGGTGCTTCAACAAAGTATTAGTTTAAGGGAGTGCACACTTGTGCAACCTGCTTACTGTACGTTTTTTTTTTTTTTTTTTTATATTTTTTTCCCTAACAGACTTGTCTGTTTTTCAATGGAATTGTATAAGTTATTGGTCACATTAAAGGTGGGAAAAGTTTTGAAATTATTTATTGTGGTCTCATTTTTTATATCACAAAAACCTGGCATTTTAACAGGGGTGTATACACTTTTTATATCCACTGTATTACCCATGCGATTCAAACAGGAGAGAATGAAAGCTGCAATATTACCCTTCTGGCTGACCCCCCTACTCCATCTCTGTAAGTTGCTAAAAAAAAAAAAAAAAAAACAGTTGGCCATCTGTCACTAATAGGGCTATCCTGCTACTTAGCACTCTAATTTTCTAGGTCCTGAAACAAGGCTACTGTTCTCCACTGTAGGTCAAGCTATCAATTCAGGACAGATCATATCACCTCTGTTGCACAGAAGACAAGTATTTCTGTCTCTCGCCCAAGATTTAAAATATCAGTAGGAGATAGACTTTTCTTTAGATCTACTGAAATCATAACAAGAAACTGTTATTAAATAAAATTCACAATGTTTCTGACTCTTCCTGCAGCTGCTCCTGTGACATGACAATGGATCTAGCCTTTTGCTGCACTTATTTTGACTACATATCTGAATCTGCTTGCAACTGCAACCATGACAATGGACAATGTCTGCTGTATCACTGATTTTCACCTGTTCTAGCCCTTGCTGAAATTTAATATTGCTATGATCACCTATGAAAGACAGTCATATTCTGTTGGGAGTATACCTGTACTCCTATATATACAGTATATACTTAACACTAGTTTCATACCTTTATGTATCATTATGGCTGCACACTGATGAGTATATTATGATTTTTAGTACGCTAGCATCCCTGGCTTCAACCTGGTTCCATATAACAACTCTACATATATTTGACAGTGAGGTGTACTTTCAACAGCTTTTGAAAAATGAGTAGCTTTTTGTATTTTGGCTGGTACAGTATTATTTCAAGTGACTAAAGATAGTTTGTAGAAGGCTCTTTCTGTTATTGATATAGAAACCAAGCACATGGAGACTGTCTGGTGTGTGTGTTGCCAATGATCGGTGGCTTCAGATATCAAGGTGTAAATACTCTTACACTTGGAAAGCTTCTGGAAAGCTTTTTAAAGCCCCCTGTCCTAAAGAAGCACCACATATTTATTGCTCTTGCCACAACAGGTAACCATTTGGTTTTCTGTATGGTATAACAGTGGTGCTCCCTCTTATATGACAAAACAATTGCAGTATTTTGTTCTTGGCTGTTTGAAGGGTATCAATATTTTGTTAGGAATGCAGAGTAATCTATATATCCTTAAGTTACCTTTGAGCTGCAATAGCCTCTGCCCAAACGTTTGTTAATTGTCAGTATAACTGCGAGACTGCCTGCAGTCACTTCTGTAAGAATGTCTGCTGTCTTTATGATTAACTATAGTTTGTTTAAGTATTATTGGTTCTATACTAAGTGAACAATGCTGTTATGCAATCTGTAGTCTGTGTAGACATGTCAAAGTTTAACACTGGAATCTTTATGGAACACCCCCCCCCCAATAGTTTTGTCAGGTACTGTGAAAAATTCAAAAGGGCTAATACACATTTTGTTTTAGTCATTACTTCACGCTAATTCAGTAACATTATTCTGCAGCTTAGAATGCATGTCACAGAATTCAGAACTGATTATTGATAACAAATAACCAAATTTCATGATTCATGGCTCAAATTTTCATTTTTATTGTGAAATATTTTATTGAATAACACCTCTGGTTGGGTGAGTGGAAAAGTCTGACTAGATTTACACTGCCTGAACCAGACTTGTGGCTATAAATCATTACTGAAAAGTAAAGTACAGTCTGAATTTTCACACACTTTGAGCATCCATCTTAAATGCCGAAGAACAAAATTCATGGAGTGTTTTTCAGCAATATTACCATGCTGGCCTGACCATGTGGCATTTGATTAATTCTATGAAATGAGTTATTAAATCAAAAGTCACCAAACACAGAACACTGAAAATGCACCCCATCCCAAACTGAGGAAACATTAAGAAAGAGTTCAAGAGTCAGTTATGGATGACTGTCTGCCTGGTGCAGCATATATGCTCACTCATTACCTCTCAGTTGACTGTAGGAGGTGCTTCCATGAGCCATGCAAGGTGGGTGACTTTGGAAAAGACACTTTGCTATCATGCATGTCAGATTAAGGAGTCATATTTAGTAGGCAGCAAAAGACTATATGCCTCCTAAACAATCATGTGGCCATAAGGCATGGCAGTTGACTAAATGTAACCTACAACAGAATTATGTTTACACCAAGTATGGCAGGAGACCATATGTGACTTAAAATAGACACATATGATCACAAGGCATGGCAGATTACTCTATCTCACTTACAACAGACATGTGGACATCACAAGACAGGTGATGCTATGTTACTTACAACATGCACCAGTGGACACCAAGTATGACAAGTGATTATATGTCATTTAATATAGATACATGGGGTCACAAGGTATGGCATGGCTGTGTCACCTAAAACAGAGACATGGATACCAGCTACAAGTGGCACAGACACATGTGCACACCATGTACTACCAAGTATAAAATTCTTTTTAGTAACTTTTGCCCTCCTTTACCTATCAAAATTGAGTCTTTAACTGTCTCTTACCTGTTAGTGAGTCTATGTAATATTTATGTATTTATTTATTTTACATTTGTTGACCGGGAATATCTGACTGATCTGATAGCCCTTTTTCAGCTGAGGCCTGGAGAGAAAAGCTCCAGTTTTACATAATATAATAGTAGAAATGGTAATACATCAATAAATAATTGAAAGGATAATACATCATTATTTGGAGATAAGCTCAGAGTAACATTTGTTAGCGACATATTAATAATGTTCAAAATAGATATTAATTGAGTACAGACCAGTTTAAATAAAATTACAAAACAATATATAACACAGACAGGTTAAGAAACATACTAGGCAGTACAGGTTTATTTGGGTTCAAAAATAGTGGACTAATAATAAGACTTTTGTTTAGAGATGGGGTTGTGGAGGAGATACTGTAAAGTTAGGAAGTATTGATTGAAAGGAGTTGCAGTAAAAGCATAGTAGGTTGGCGTGATAAGAGAGTAGTGTTATGGTTGGGAAGGAAAAAGTGAGATTTTGTAGATTGGGGAGAAGTTGAGTAGGGGTCAAGGTAGGCAAGGGAGGCTGAGTACAAGATAAATAAGTTAAGGAGGCTGAGTGCAATTGCAGGACCATTGATTGTTCAGGTAGTCTTTTAAGGCTGATTTGAATTCCTCAGCATTATTGAGAGTCCTGAATTCCAGGGGTAGTTTGTTCCATGATTTGGCTGGTTTGAAGCTGTAAAGGTTGCAGCCAGTTTTATTCTTTGGTTGATGGGTTTGAAGTAGGTTATGGTCAGAGCTTCGAACAGTCCTAGAAGGAGTGTAGTAGGAGATAAGAGGGGATAGGTTGGAACAGAAAGAGGGTTGACATAAAATGGAATGTATAACCATAAGTTGTGAAAGAAGAATTTGATGGGGAAATTCAAGCCAGTGTAAGGATTTTAGAGAGAGACAGTGATGTGATTTATAATTTAAGTTTGCTGTGAATCTGACGATTTTGTTATAGGTAGATTCTAGCTTAGTAAGGAGTGATGAGTTGAGGTTAGTAAGGATTTGGGAGCTGTACATAAGACTTGGTAATAGATACGCATGACAGAGGGATGTCCTTGGTTTACTAGTGAAGAACTTTTTATTTCTGTATAACAGCCCCAGTTTTTGGTGCGTTTTACTGATGCAATTGTTAACATGTAGATCAAATTTTAGTTGGTCATCGATTAGGAGACCTAAGAGTTTAGTGGAGGATTCAACAGTGATTGGTGTGTTGTTTAGGGACAGTATTGAAAAGGAATATTTAAGATTGTTAAGGTTTTTGGGAAGAAAAAGTAAGAGTTAGGTTTTGTTAGGATTCAGTATAAGCTGGTTATTAGATAGCCAAGATTCAACTGAGTTGAAGGAAAACTGAGAAAGTGAGAGAATTTCTGTGGGGGTGTCAGCGATGTAGCTAATTGTGGAGTTATCTGCATACTGGACATGTGATGACTGAGGCAAGATGTATAGAGTAGGTTAGTGAAGATGTTGAAGAGAAGTGGTCCAAGTATGGAACCTTGGGAATGTCAGTTTTAACAGGGGAGGGGGACAGAGAGCCATTTTACAGATTGTTGCCAATCTGAGAGATAGCTAGAAAATCATTTAATAGTAGGGGTAGAGAAGTCAAGGTTAGTGAGTCTGCTTAGAAGGAGAGAGTGGGAGACAGTGTCAAAAGCTTTTGAAAGATCAAGGAATAAGCAGGAGACCAGTTTGTTATTGTCTCTTGCTTCAGAGATAGTGTTAATGAAGGATAGGAGAGCTGTGGTGGTACTGTGTTTTGGGCGAAAGCCATGCTGAGTGGGGGTAAGAAGATTTTCTTGTAACAAGTGTTGCATGACCTGTTTGTGAATGCATTTCTCCAGGATTTTAGAGAGGGGTGAAAGATAGCTATGGGTCTGAAGTTGGAGATTTCTGAGGAGTTACTTCTTTTATGTATAGGTATAGTGTAGACGTCCTTCCAGATAGTGGGAACTTTAGATTCAGAGATGGAGCAGTTAATGAGGATAGACACAGGAAGAGCCAGAGAGTTTGCTACTACTTGAAGGAAGTAGAGGGGGATGTTGTCAGCAGAAGGAGAGCAGGGTTTTAGTCTGCTGAGGAGAGTTTTGATGTAGCTGGCAGGTACAGATTTGAGGGAGAAAGAATTACTGGAGTTTGAGGAAAGAGTACTACTAGGAGGCATTACAGTGCTGGTATTTAGGGAGTTGGAGGGTAGCATCTTTTTGATTGACTCAATTAAGTGAGAGTTAAAGATAGTGCAGTTTCTTGTGGTGTTTTTGTAGGGCAGGGGTTTGGCAAGGAAAGGTTGCCAGGATGGAGAATTTGATTAATTGCATGCCAGAACTTAGAGGGATTTGCCTTTTGAGCAGTAGGTGGGTTAAGATAGAATTCTTTTTTTGTCCTTGTTGACTTGTTTTTTTGCCAGGTTTCTAAGTTCCTTGTATTTTTGTAGGTGGATGGATAGCTTGGATTTTACCCATAATGTCCACATTTTGTCCCTTGATTTCATTAAGTTGTGAGTGGCTTTGGTTAACCAAGGGGATGATTTAACTTTAATATGTACGGTGCAGATGGGTGCTAGTGAGTTAAGGATATTTAGGAAAGTGGAGTTAAAAGTTTGTACTGCCTGATCTATGGGCATTAGATTCAGAGAGGAGGGCATTGAGAGTTTCAAGTTGAAAGTTAGTTTGCAACATGTAATGTTTCTGTGCGGGCTAGGGGTATGGGTTGCAAAATCGAAGAACTTTTACAGGGGACTGGTCACTTAGGCAGTTAGGTAGTGTTGTAGGGTTGTGAAATTTTAGTGGGTCTGAGACTAATATCCAGTCAATCGGAGAACTAGAAGAGTGAGATTTATTGACATGGGTAAGTGTGGAGATTAGTTGAGTTAAGCCGTGTAGGTTAATTGATTCCCTAGAGTTAGGTGAGCAAAATAGACAATAGAGCATGTGGTCACAAGGCTTTAATAGGCGAGTACAAATCACTTACAATGGGTACATATAGCCACAAGGTATGGCAGGTGTCTATATGCCTCCTATAACTGCCACAAGTAGACACCAGCTATGATAGGATACTATTTGGGATACTGATTTACAGTTGTTTAATAAAAGAAAGAAATTTCATTTTCATTAGATGAAATTCAGGAATTATAATAGTGACTTTTAAAAATAATTTCTGTTTTAACATGATTTCATTATAATTTTCAAAAAAATTCTATGAACAGAACCCCCAATAAAGTAAGATGGCAATATTATAAGATGTTAACAACAAAATAAATACATGATGTAATGCATGAGTTGTTTGGCCTAAAATGCCAAATTCCATGAAAACCCCATGCCTTCCCAATACTGAGAACTCCATCTCTCTCTTACAACAGACATGAGAGCACCAGCTATAACAGGTGACTGTGTCATCATCATCATCAATAACAAGAGACACATATGGATACCACATATGACAAGTGACTTTATAAACATCTACAATTAGTATATGAGGCCACCAGGTATGGCATTTGACTATATACTACCTACGATAGGCACATTTGAACACCAGGTAAACTGTGTGATTATATGTCGCCTACAGCAGGTAAAAATGGCCAGCAAATATGACAGGTGATTTATGTGCCACCTACAGCAGGGCACACTGGCCACAGGGCATGACCAGTGACATATACCACCTACCACAGTTGCACATGGCTATCTCTATGGCAAGCTTAGATGATAAATTAGTACAGGTTAAGAAGAGAAAAACAACCTTAACTCCTCTTACCCCCACTTACAGTAAGATGTGATACATCTATCAGCAAATGTAATTTTCATGCAGCTTTATCTGATGTAGTAAATATCATCAGGATCGGCCACTAACTGGTAGAACCTTCTTATGTATCTGCTATTCTAATTCTTAGGTCTTTGTAAAGTACGGCACCTACAGACTGTATACAACAAAATATCTGAAGTCCCGATTCCCTTTGTTACAGCATTCTCCATGTGTGTGCCCTTTGAAATCTGAAGGCAGGTTACTCGTAAATTTGTACCCTGTACTCATGATGAGGTTATGCTGCTTGGTATATGCATCTTCAGTATCAAAAACTGCTTACCTGATAGGAAGACAAAGTGCCATTTTAAAGTTTATGAGGAAAGCTAAAATTTTCTCGTGAATCTGAACACGATTGACTCACCTCTTTACACTAATATTTTTCTAATGAATTGCTAGCTTTTGGCATTTTTCTAATACTTTTACCTGCCTTTTCTGTTTCCATCATGCTCTTATTTAAGGCCTTGTTTATTTGCTGAATGCTTTAAAATATTTATCTTGATAAAATTTCATGATGATGTTCTGAAATTACTTTGCATGTCTTCCAAAAGTTCTGATATCTATAGCTATCTGTTTTGACAAGATACCAAGATGCCAAAATGAAATTCGAAAGAATAAAATTACTCTTAAATTCAGAGTTCTTTCACCAAATACTGTATACAAATTGCCTGTATCCAGCTTTTTGAGGATAAGCCATAAGATTTCGAAACAGATCTGCTTTTACCATGATCACTACAAACAAAAACTCTTGACATCTACACTAGGAATAATGGAGAATCAAAAATAAACTACAAGAAAACAAATCTAAAATAACTCTTTCCTTATTGCTACAACTCACAGAGGTACAATGTATTGACAATGGTAGTTGATCCCTTGTGCTTACTTCGCAAATGAGGGGTGTATAGGTGAAATAGAAAACTTAAAATATTTTGTCTGGATGTCTTATACACTGAATGTGTATGATCTCTGAGGTATGACCTCTAAATGTGATGCACTCTGCTGTAAAGTTAGCTTTGAAAATGCTATTTACATCCCGTCAGAAAGGTATTTATGTCTTCTTAAATATTACTATTCACGCTAAAAGAAATGATAAACTACAGGATATTAAGGAAAACATGTCAACAGGAAGACACACCATGTACATAAACTTCAATTACACATTCATTACCTGATACCACCATTCCTTTCAGTAGTATGCAAAGCAGCAATCTTAGCTAAGCCAATGTCAACATGGCTATAAATCCCTGTCATTTAAGATTAAACATTGGAAACAACACGGCTATTCAGACTTTTAGGAAATGCCGGGTGTTAGTACCACAGTTCAAGTAACTTGTACTCCTGCTGATTGAAGGAAAACAGTCAGAGATGGCAAAGAAATGCTCAGTAGAATTATCACAACACACACCCAAAGGCTTCAGTTTGTATGAACAAGCTATGTAAAATCTATTCATTCATTGCTGAAATCTGGGTAACTGTGTACTAGTGATTTATGCAGAGGACATGCCTGGCATTAATTACTTTACCTTTCATCTAAATTTAAATCCATGAGAGGCAGAACTGGAACAGACAATTCAAAGGCTGCAATTAGTCTAAGTATAAGCCGTTGGCAGTTTCCATTCATAAAACATAATTTGAACACTATTAACAGGAAACTTTTGCTGCCCTGAGGAACATTCTTATTTGCAGCAAAAGACTGCACATGTACCCTGTGAATAATGTGTTTTGTACAGTTTATGGGGACAGAGTATAGTTAAAATAACAGAAGTCTGACAAGCACAATACATTATGATTTAATCAGTCTTGAACATCAACACTAAAAAGTGTCAGTTTTTCAAGAAAAATGTGTGTAAAATATACTAGGTTGGCATGTTTTGGGACTGAATAACATTTAAATCCCATACTTTCATTTGAAAACTGTGACTAATGGAAGAAAATACAGCAAATTATAAGGATGAAAGTGAATTTATTATATAACTTTACTCTAAAGTCTCGCCTTCAGATTAACTTGAAAATAACTGAGTTTTAAGAGCAAGTTACGCTAAGGCATAAAATTACATAGCTCTGAAGATAAAACAAATAGTTTGTGACTTAATGTACTCATTTGTTAACTGCTTTAGTGAACTGGTCCAGCCAAGACCAAGGGCACAGGGACAAACACAAATAACTTAGTTCGGTGCTATGAAACATTATGCCTTGCATAGCTTACTCATAAACTCAGTCCTTTTTCAAGTTAATCTGAATGCAAGATTTTAGTCTAAAATTATATAATGTAATCATCACAGAGGGCTAAGGCTATGAGCTGTGGATGAGCTAAGTACAGGGTTCAATTCCCACAATTTCATTTGCCTACTATGTGATCTTGAGCAAGTCACTTTGGAACAACTGAGAATATGGGCTAGGCTTCTTCCTGGATTGCATGCCTAGTAACTATGAACTATGAAAACGTATGGACATTTTATAATAACCAATCAACCCACATAATTTGGCGATGGGATGAAACCAAACAAGAACAGAGAAGGAAAACCTGCACTGATACAAGGCGAACATGGAGACTCCACACAGACACTGACAAGAAGTGAGGACTGAAGCCCTGAACCTAGAACTGCAGGGCAGAGATTTTAACAACTGAACCATGATGCTATCCATTTCCAAACCAAAAACAAACATAAAAAACACTGCATAAGTGTAACTGATACTGTTTATGCTATGGTAAAATGTGTTAACTGGAGATATACAAATGAAGCACAGCACTGTGAAAACACCATGTCAAAAAGCCTGTGTCTGCTTCCCATTGCAGATGATAAAAACATATATAATTAAGGCTCTGAAGTGTAGAAGCCCACATATTACTGACACAAAAATATATTGCTTAACAACTGAATGAGCTGTACAGGAATGATAAGATGACAGTCTGTGCTACAGGCCCACTAGGCTGCTATGTTGGCAGAGATTCATAGATTTGCACTAAGCTAACTGCCCTTGCGAGCCATTTTAAGCCTAGCCAATTATCTGTTGTGAGACTCAAACCCTGCACCGTGTGTTTGCAAGGCAAACACCTTAACCATTAGGCCACCCTCCCAACCTTTCCATGCAAGGAACAGCCTTTTCACTATAACTGATTAAGAGCTCCACCACAACTATTTCAGGATTGAAAGCCCTTGGTAACACATCTGCAATGAGTTGCGCATGAAGCTAATCCCCAGAGGGCAATATAAAGTGTTCAACTTGCAGGTACAAAGGCATGCACACCCTATTTAGCCTGACAACAGGAATAGTTTAATGACATAGCTGCTGTACTGTAGATATCTCCAAGTCATCTGCATCCAGGACACTGGATGCAATCCACAGCTGTGTCACAAGACACCAGCACCAAGACAACTAGACCACCAGATAGACTTTCCACCAGATAACATACTCAGTGGTTATTTACTTATTATTTGCTAGCTGTGTAATGGAACTGGTCCCGTGATCCTTTTAAGCCATAACCTGGGCCATCAGTCATAGACATTTATACAATACATCATAGAAATTATACAATACATCCATCATACAGAAGCAGTAACATAACAAATGACAGCAGAAATTTTACAAGCAAAAACAAAAATGAGAACATGACAGAGCACACAAATCATAAAACAGCAGTAACATAATACAATGCAGTAGATATTTTACAGATTCCCATTTAGTTATAAGGAAAATGCATAACATGCATGCTCTCACTACATGCTTTGGGTTAATAAGAATGCAGCAGCACTACATTAAAGCAAGTTATCACAGAGTTGAGTGAAAATGTTGCAAAATTTTATATATAAAAGTATTTCGGCTTTTCCCAGTTTGGGGTCGCCACAGTGGAACTCCGGTCTGCTAATGATTGGCAGTGGAGTTTACAGTGCCGAGGTGCCAGCCCAATGCCCAACCTTCAAAGAAGGCACACCCATTCACACACACACCTACCTGCATGTCTTTAAACATCATACAACTGCTGGGAGGACATGCAGACTCCACAAAAAAGGCCCTCCAGCTAAAAATCAAATGGGAGAACCTCTTGCTGTGAGGCGACAACACTAACCGCTGCACCACCGCAGCCCATGCAAAATTTTATATATATAATATATACACACACACACACACACACACACACACACACACACACACACACACACACACACACACACATACACATGGGGAGGGGGGTATGTATAGTGTCTAAATTATACAGCAAGGTTTTGGAATGACTTCATAATACAAAGCAATGATTTGTACCACATTATTTTAACTTTATGAACACCTAGTTTCACACATAAAAAATGTAGATTTTGATTTAAAAATACCAGCAACTACATGTACATACTTTGTGTATTTACAGTATTCTGACTTAATAACACGTTTTCACAAGTATATAGGAATCATAAGAAATACAAAGCTATTAGGCCAGAGGTCATGTGCACATTGTCAATAACCACTCTCAGGTTCTAATAAACCTTTCTTTAAGAAGGGCAAAGCCTGCAAGTCCCGGAGCATATTTAAAGGTACCAATCCATTTGTCTATGCTATGTTTGAATGCCAACAGAGAATCACACAGCTTGACATGCAGACATTCCAGAGCACACGTGAGGTTTTGAGTGATGAACCTATTTCTCATTGTTATATTGTTTTAAAAACACAGACTATCATATGTATGCACCCTGTGTATTTATTTTCAGTGTTTTGACTTGAATAGTATCACCTTTCACATGTATACACTTTATATTTAAACAATGCCAACTATTACATGTATATACCTTTAACATTAATTTACACTACTTTCAGATATACACACTTTATGTTTTGCTTTAAAAAATGCTAAATATCACATGTACACACCATGGGTTTATTTACTGTCTCTACAGATGCTACTTGGTGCAAAAGACTGGCTTTTTTTGTCATCAATACCATACTATGTCAGTAAGGGATCGTATGTTATTAGGAAGACATTCCTGTCATCAAGTGAATGAGCACAAATGCCCGAATCGGACATCTCGGGAGTATGAATGCTGCTCTCAGATAAAAATTAAAGTTATGTACTCACCATAACTAGGCATCTGTGTTGTCCATTTTCATTCCTCCTCAATGTGTTGGTTATGGATCCGACCCTTGGAGCAGACTCAGCCACATTCTACAGACTTCAGATCCAACTCTCGAGCTCCTCCCTCTACCTATAACGCCCTAGTCCTTCCCCAATACCTCAAATCAGGTTTGCTGCCACAAACATTTCAGTGTTGAAAAGAAAATCAGAGAAGGGCTCAAACACACAACTATAGGTTCCCACAAAATAATCCATCAGGTCACTCTAGAAGATGATAGGAAGGGGGAAGGAGGGAGGGGAGTTGAAGAATAATGAAAATGGACAACAGAGATTTCTAGCTACTAGTGAGTACATAACTTCGGTATCTGAAGTTGTCCTTTTCATTCTTCCTCAACATACAGGATAGATTCCCCAGCTACGTAAATCTTGGATGGCTCTCGTGGGGAGGATATTCTAAAGAACTGCTGAACCAAAGGCAGCTTTGCTTCTGGAAATTAAATCCAATTTGTAATAAGTAATAAAAGTATGAGCATTAGACTATGTGGCTGCTGCACAAATATCAATAATGGAAGTTGTAGACCAAAAGGCTGATGAGGTAGCCATGGATCTAGTTGAATGGACCTCAGGTGATTTTGGTAGGGAGAGGCCTCACTGAGAATAAATCCAGGAAATGCAATTAGTTATCCATTTGGCCAAAGTAACTTCAAAAACTGGGGAACCCAGTCAACTCAGTGAAAAACAGACTAATAGTTGGTCTGTTTTCTGATTTTTTTTTTAGTTCTATGCAAGTAGAAATGTAATTGTCTGTGCACATCCAAATGATGTATCATATATTCTCCCTTGTTTGAAAACTTTGGAAAGAAGATTGGTAAGTGAATGGGCTGATTTATATTTGATTCTGAAGCCATTTTTGATAGGAAAGAAGGCTTGGTTCATAAGGTAATCCTATCTTTATGAAAAACAATGTATGGGAGTTTTGATGAAAGAAAACCAAAAAATGTACCACCAGGGTTTCCGGACTCCACACAGTTCTATTTACAAAAGTTAAGCGCTTTCATCAATCCAAGCTGACTTCATCAGAACAATTAATACAATGAAAAAAGAGAGTTTAAATAGGTTAAAATCAACTACTATTGGCTAAAAATAAACCAGTCAGTTTACACTGATAAAACAGAGTTAACAAATCAAGAAAACACATTTCCACCACCATCATAAAATGCATAAAGAAATACAAATACTTTTGTTCTTAGGTAGGTACTAGGCTATCAGCCCAAGGGCCTATGTAAGCCTAGCCAACAAGGTTCCCTGGCTTACGCCATCCAAGAAAGTTATTTTCCTCTACCACTGTTGAGCAGAGACAGAGAAGTGATCCCCGAGGTGTATTTCCTATTTCCCATCCACTCATCAAGATTTTTCTTGAAGAGTGCTAATGAAGAACTTTGCTTGACATAGATGGGTAGCCTGTTTCAGAGTATGGGAAGTCTCTGGGACAGGAATCTATCCCTCCAGGATGTCTTGTTTATTGTGGTGACAAGGTTTAGGTCCCTAGAGCGTGTAGCTTGGAGGGATTGAGATTTCTTTAGGTGTAGCATGTCCAACAGCTCTGGGTTTGACATAGCTTTATATGTTAGGCAGAGATCACCCCGGAGTAGGTGATATGCTATGGAGTAAGACTGGAGTTTTTTGAGGCGGTCAGTGCAGGGCATTTGTTTGAGGCCAGTAATCCTCTTTGTGAGGTACTTCTGCAGCCTTTCCAGCTGCTGCAGATGTCTTGTGAGGTACATTCCAAAAGGGGCATTGTACTCTATAATGGATCTAATGAGTGTCGAGTAGAGGGGAACAATGACCTCTTTTTTCCTGGATGAGAACCCTTTTATGATGAGGTGTGCCACGTAGAAGGACTTCCTGACTACTGTGGTGATGTGACTATCAAAGGAGAGACTACAGTCCACCTGGGTGCCAAGGTCTCATCACACATTCGGTGTTAATTAGATTGCTGCCTATGTGGTAGTTCATGGGTACAGAGTTTACCAAAAGGGATGACACTGCACTTTTTGGCATTGAGCTTGAGGCCATAGCTCTGACACCAGGCATCTATCTCAGCAAGGCCCTTCTGTAGGATGTCCACATCATTTGGGGACTTGACTATGGCTCCTAGTTTGCAGTCATCTGTGAACTTCGTTAGCCAGAGGCCTTCTGTGTTAGCCTGTACTTCAGAGAAGTAGATACCAAACAGGAGAGGTCCCAGGACGGAACCTTGTGGTACTCCACTTGTCATTGCTTTGAGGTCAGATTTGGAGTCTGCAACTTTTACAGTGTGGGTTCTGTCAGTGAGCCAGTTGGCAACCCATCTTGTGACGTAGGGATTTATACCTAGTTTAGTGAGTTTAGCTATAATTCCAGACTGGGGGATGGTGTCGAAAGCCTTGGCGAAGTCAAGATAGGCTGTGTGAACCACCTTACCCTCATCTACGGCTTTGGTGACTGCCTCAAAGAAGTCGATCAGGTTCAGTAGGCATAATCTCTCTTTCACAAACCCAAACTGGGTGGGATCCAGAGTTTGGAGGTTACCAATGTCTTTGTTTATGAGATCCATGATGATACATTCCATGGCCTTGCAGACCAGGCTCGTCAGGCTTATAGGTCGATAGTTCCAGGGATCAGTGGTGGCACCCCCTTTGTGGAGTGGGATAACTGTTGCTGTGCACCATTCAGTGGGCACAAAGCCTGATGCAAGGCTATTATTGAACATGGTACTTAAGTGGGGAGCCAGTTCGTTCTGAAGTTCGTGTAAAATGCAGCCTGGGATGCTGTCCAGTCCCATGGATGCTGTGTTTTGGGCTTTAGAGAGTGCAGCTTTTACCTGCATAGCTGTGATTACAGAGACTCTGCATTCTTCCTGTATAGATATGGGCCCTTTAGGGGGTGGGGGGGTAAAGTTAGCACTGAACCTATCTGCCAGGATGTTGGCAATATCAGTTGGTTCTGTAATTTTCGTGCCGTTATGCTGTAACTCAGAGCAGATCTGGGTGTTGACATCGAGATTCTTGACATATCTATAGAATGCTTTGTGGCTCTCCTTAGAATTAGTGGCAATTTTGTTTTCGCAGCTAGCTTTGGAGGATCTTATAAGGGATCTCAGCTTCTTACTGAGGCTGACCAGGGAACTCCTCCACTCATGGGATTTTACTCTCTTTTGCAACAGTTTCTTCCTTCTGTTGTAAAGTTTGTTTGTGGCATGGGACCACCAGATTAGCTTCCTTTTTTTTGGAGGATAGCATTTTGGTTCTGTTTGGGATAGCACGATCCATGCACTCATGTAAGGGCTTATAGAGTGCATCTTTGTAGGATTCAGCAGTTGTAACTGTATTGTCCATCTGCATGGGTGTCATGAAGTTTACCACTTCTGTCTTAAGAAGCATGAAGATGGCTTTGGAGAAATTTTTTACCATGGTTTCCTTAATGGGGGCGGGATGTGGATATCAAGGGTAATTAGCTTATGGTCGGATCGGACCAACGAGGAGTTGACTTCAGGTGTGGAACACCGGTCACTCATGTTGGTAATGACTAGGTTTAGGATATTGTTGCCCCTGGTGGGGGTGTGGATATGCTGATCCAGGGCATTGGAGTTCATGAATTCCAGAAAGCGTTGAGCTAAGGAGTTGGTACAAGAGTAGTTTTTCAAGTTAATGGTGGGATAATTGAAGTCGCCCATTATTAGGTTGCTTGGTTGAACCCTAATATTTTCCAGTACATCATGAAAAAAGGAGGGGGAATCCTGGGGCATGGTGGGGGATCTGTATCAAGCTACAATTTAGATTGCAGTTTTGTCCAGAGTTAGTTTCACTTGGATAACCTCGGATGCATTATGCTGAGCAACTAGCCTGGAGGTGTGGATATCCTTAATGAATATGGACACACCTCCGCCTTTGGTGTTTCGATCCAGGTTACATGGCCGAAAAGTGTGGTATGAGTTATAGCCTGGTAGTGCAGGGGTGCTCTCTGGAGCCTTGAACCAGGTCTCAGTCACTGCACAGATATTGATGTTCTCCATTTTAAGGAGTGCCTCGAGTGAGTGCATTTTGAGATTTAGACTTCTAGCACTGAGTAGCATTACCCTCAGTTTTTGCTTGCCTGTTCCTGTTACAGTGGTGAATTTGTTATTTGAACCTTGCCTAAAAAAGTCACTATGGGGCAGCAAGAGCCTTAGCCAGTATCCGGAATCCCAGGGGCGAAAGGTGCAGGCCATCTGTGGCAAAGCATCGTGGTCTGTTGACCATGTCATCCCAAGCAGACAGATACTGGATCCCCTTAGAATGACACCAGAAGCTTAGCCAACTGTTGAAGTCAATCATTTTGTCCTTGTACTGCGGTATCATTCTGGGCGATGGCAGAATGCTACTCAGGGCTAGGGTCATACCTGCCTGGGCTACAAGATAGTACAGTTTTGTACCTACCATAAATGTAGATGTTCGAGGATTCCCTTGCTGCAGTCCTGACAATTGGGTATAGTCCGCGTCCCAGTCGGCCCGAATACCAGAGTATAAGGCTGACGTCGGTCATGGCGCCTTAGACTGACGTCAGAACGTCAGGGTACTAATGCGCATGACCGACGTCATTTCCTCAGTCTTTTCTTGCCCCAGATGTCAGAAGACCCAAAAGACAAGTCCCAAAACAACCTGCACCAAAAACATGTACAATATATACAGTAATATATACAAAAATATAAGCATGTAAACTCACCTACACAACCACCCTGAAACACAGAGGGAAGGAGGGAGGGTAAATTGGACTGCAGCAAGGGAATCCTCGAACATCTACATTTATGGTAGGTACAAACTGTACTATGTTCTTCGTCTTCCCTTGCTGCAGTCCTGACAATTGGGTAGAATCCCAAAGCAGAGGTAAGGGAGGCTGGCAAATTATAAAGTAGCAGGAGCTGACAACATGCCTTGTAAAACAGCTGTGGCAAAACCAGCTCTAGACTTAGAGTATATAGGCAGGTGATAATGCCTAGAGAAAGTATGCACTGAACTCCAAGTAGCTGCTTCCAGAATATCCTTAGTTGCCACCCCTTAGAAATGCTGTTGAAGTGGCAGTAGCCCTAGTGGAATGAGGCCTAATCCCAGCTGGAACCTGTTTGCCATGATGGGAATAACAAAATGCAATGCAAAGCCAATCCACCTAGAAATAGTTTGTTTTGACACAGGCTTGCCCTGTGAACTCAAAACAAAAGAAACAAGTAACTGCTGAGACTGCCTAAAATCTTTAGTCCTGCTCAAATAATAACGCAATTGCCTGTGTACATCTAAAGTGTGCAAAATCTTTTCCCCTTTATTTTGAGGATCTGCAAAAACGTAGGCAAATGAATAGTTTGGTTTAAAGCCACACTAGAAACCACCTTAGGCATAAAGGAAGGATTAGTACGTAATGATACCCTGTCCTTATGGAAAATCAAAAAAGGGCTCTACTGCCATAAGGGCCTGCAACTCAGACACCCTTCTTGCAGAAGTAATAGCCAACAGAAAAGCAGTCTTCCATGACAAATATTTCAATTCAGCAGTAGCTGCAGGCTCAAAAGGTTGTAGAGTAAGTTTTTCCAACACAAAATTGAGATCCCAAGCAGGAGTAGGAGCTCTACGTGGGGGTCTTATATTCTTTGCCCCTCTAAGAAACTGCTTGAACAAAGGATGCGAAAACAAAGGTGGGTCACAATCATAGTGAGCTGAAATTGCTGCAGCATGAATCTTTATGGAAGAGAAGGACAAACCTCTGTCCAATAATTCAGTAAGATATTGAAGAGCCACACTCAAATTAGGCTCTGAAATCTCCAAATTCTTTGCTGTACTCCAAAATAAAAATCTCTTCCATTTTTCTGCGTACACTCTCCTAGTACTAGGCCTTCTAGCTTCCATAATCACATTTAAAACTTGTTGAGGAAGCTGAGACCTACCGTGTTTCAACACAGAATATGCCAAGCTGTGAGATGAAGAGATTGAAGTTTGACATTGAGCAGATGACCGTCCTTCTGAGATAACAGATGAGGAATCAGAGGTAAAGGCCATGGAGGCTTCTTTACAAGACTCCTTAGAAGTGGGTACCAGTGTTGCCGAGGCCAATC